>NW_026970139.1:0-300000 GCF_028390025.1 Pseudophryne corroboree | reverse complement strand
AGCTCCTGTTCAAAAATGATGCTCCGAAATCAACTTCTGTCACCTCAGTGATACATATTGGAATGGTACCTAAAGTTTAAAGCAGAAATTGGGGCACTTTTGAAATTTTCATTTTTGACCAATTCGTTAGGTCCGGGGCTTAGGTAAGTTATCATATGTCACAAAACCGTTAAAGCTCCTGTTCAAAAATTATGCTCCAAAATCAACTTCTATCACCTCAGTGATACATTTTGGTATGGTACCTAAAGTTTAAAGCAGAAATAGGGGCACTTTTAAAATTTTAATTTTTGACCAATTCGATAGGTCCGGGGCTTAGGTAAGTTATCATATGTCACAAAACCATTAAAGCTCCAGTTGAAAAATTATGCTCCGAAATCAACTTCTGTCACCTCAGTGCTACATATTGGAATGGTACCTAAAGTTTAAAGCAGAAATTGGGGCACTTTTAAAATTTAAATTTTTGACCAATTCGATAGGTCCGGGGCTTAGGTAAGTTATCATATGTCACAAAACCGTTAAAGCTCCTGTTTAAAAACTATGCTCCAAAATCAACTTCTGTCACCTCAGTGATACATATTGGAATGGTACCTAAAGTTTAAAGCAGAAATTGGGGCACTTTTGAAATTTTCATTTTTGACCAATTCGATAGGTTCGGGGCTTAGGTAAGTTATCATATGTCACAAAATCGTTAAAGCTCCTGTTCAAAAATGATGCTCCGAAATCAACTTCTGTCACCTCAGTGCTACATATTGGAATGGTTCCTAAAGTTTAAAGCAGAAATTGGGGCACTTTTGAAATTTTCATTTTTGACCAATTCGATAGGTCCGGGGCTTAGGTAAGTTATCAAATGTCCACACAAATAACCGACGTGTGTGGTAAAGCCCACAGAACACCGATAAAAGAAAATTCCTTTGTTTGGAGCACTCTTTTTTAAACAAATATAAATGTGTAATGATGAAATGTTGAATCTAAATTAAAACATCCCCTTTCTTGACTTGAGAATCTATCGGGATGGAGGAAATATGCTGGCCACGGAATTACACCGAAAGGAGACTGCTACGAATAGCATTCTCCACAATTCCAGCTCACACTTTCCTCCCACTATATCTAATATACCGAAAGGGGAGTTCCTCAGGCTCAAGAGGAATTGCTCCGATGTGGAAACCTACCGACATAGAAGCGAGGAGGTTACCATCCGTCTCAAGGAACGAGGATATAGTCATAGGTCCATCAAAAAAGCACGTAATTCCCTTTTAAAGACAAGTAGAAACTCACTTATTTTTCAAGAGAAAAAGGAAAGTGATCAGGAGGAACTCAGATTTGTGGGAGACTTTTGTCAGGAATGGAGACACCTTAAGAATGGTATACAAAAACATTGGCATGTGCTTTTATCTGACCCAGATCTGGCGACCAACTTGGGAGACAAGGTCTCCATGAGCTGGAGGAGGTCACCTAACTTGAAGGATCATTGGGTACAAAGCCATTATCAGCGGAACCCCTCTATATCTCCTACAGTGAGGGGTACTTTCCCGTGTGGATCATGCAGGGCCTGTAATTTTATCTTACCGACACAGGAAATTACTGATAAATTTGGCAAGCAACATAGGATTAATGATTTCTTCAACTGTAAAACAACTAATGTGGTTTACTGTCTTCAGTGCCTATGTGGAAAAAGATATGTTGGCATAACCACACGCATGTTTAAACAGCGCATACTTGAACATGCAGGCACTATTAGAAATGTGGACAGAGACCTGCAGAACTTTCGACAGATCACGACGGTGGCGAGACATTTTCTCCTACACCGCCAGGATAAATCCCACAAGATGCAAGTTTTTGGCCTGGAGAAGGTTAAACTTGGTATTAGAGGAGGGGATATAATGCAGGAACTACTGAAAAAGGAGAGCCAGTGGACCTACATGTTGGGAAGTCTTGCTCCGCTTGGACTTAATGAACACATAAATTATACGGTGTTCCTGTAATAACCCCCTATATGATTAAGTGCCATCTTTTTTTGTCCTCATTTTGAATCTTTATATTTACTTTTTTTATCTACACTCTGACCACGTCTATTTTTTCACAGGTCAAACATTCCAATTATTCTTTTATCCTCCTCACTATATTTTCTTTTCTTTCTCTCCTTTATCCTATGACTCCTGTATCATTTTCTATTATCACACCCGTTTATTACACTACATTCAAAGGGACAATTATTCACTCAACCATTTTTTATTTTATCTCTCTCCCCTTATTCCCTTTTCCTTTTTCTCCAATCCATTATATTTTTAAGTTGGTATACTCCATCACTCTGGGTTATGTTTGCCACATATTATTAACCCCCTCCCCCCACACTTTTCCTTTCCCACCTACTCTCCTTTCAATAGACCAGTCTGATCGACCCACCAAGAATCACATATCTCTTTCACATATCACTCACTTCTTATCCCTCTTATACATTCACATTCTCAGTTTAATCTTTATCACATAACAAATACACTGCATTAGGATCAATATTTCCTTTTCCCTATTTTCCATGTTCCCTCCCCCCTTTCCCCCCTCTTCTTTTTATTATACAACACTCACATTAATCTTTTCCGTCACTTCACGGCACTTTACATTTTCATCTTTGTTCACACATTTTCAGCTGTCATTATTTCTGTCACTTATACTCACAGACATTACGGTGGGGTAGTACTGGGCTTCCTAGTGTAATTAACCAATAAGTATCCTTTAATCGCTTCATTTCATTCCTTACTGATATCTTCACAATCATTTTTATTTCTACTTTCCTACACTGTTTATATATTTATTCTTATTTATTTAGTTATATTCCCTCCCAACACATATTCATATATATCTACTTCAGTTGAAGCACATTTGTTTGCACACTTGGGATCACACAGCGTTTTTTTATATTTATATTTTTTATTATCTATATTCATTTTTATTTTCATATTCAGTTGTATTTTTAAACTTTCTTTATTTTTATATTCACATTTATATTTATATCCGTATATTTCGTAATATTTATATTTATAGTTATATTTATACCTACGTATATATACATATATATTGTTCCACCACTATTGAACCTCCAATTTTGATTTGATGTCTCTGATACCCTTCCAAGGATGTTTGTAATCAGTAATCATTAGATAAGGATCAGTCTCTAATTTGTAATACAGGTGTGTTGGGTAACACGCAACACATGGATTTACATACTAGCAAGAGCATTGGCTAGTGCTCCTGTTTTAAGCACGTCACCTGAACACCACTATAGCCTGCAAGGTGAGCAAGCCTTTGTGGTGAAACGTACGTCCTATCCGGCTACATGGGCTCCCCACTGCAGGGGGAGCCGTGACCAGCAGCATGAGCATACAGCGCATAAGTGGCTTTGAACGGCGGACAACGGCCGAACGGTATCCCCTTCTTCTTTCTCCCTTTTCCGGTTTTGACGGAGGCTCTGGCTCGGTGGCGCATCCGAATCCTGCAAGGCCTCGGCATCAGGGTTCGCCTAACACCACTTACGGGACCACGAGCCGCCGCCAGTTCTCTTCCTGTCTCTCACGGCACCACCCGCGGTCTCACTCTCATCTGTCCTCCGCTCTCGGATGAGGTCAGATAGCAGAAGAGATCCCCGGATAAAGTGCTCACAGTTCCTTCTTTCTTCGGTTCCCTTATTTTCTTTCTCCACTTTCCACAGTTAATCATTTATATTTCTCTACAAGTGGGAATTTTCCCCTTCTGCATGGCAACTTAATAGCAGTTTAAATCATGTGTTATATTGAAATATAATTGGCAGTACACATACAATTTGATACTGCCTTGCAGATTTAACTATGCGGCAGAAATGTATACAATATGATCTTGCCAACTGTTGCTAACACACTTTACTAGCTTGTCAGGCCATTTGTGTGCATTCAATTGTCATCTCAAACAGCTAATTAATCAGGCTGTTTGGGGGATTTTTTCAAGCAGATTTAACTATGCGGCAGGAACTTATACAATATGATCTTGCCAACTGTTGCCAACACATCTAACTAGCTTGTCAGGCCACTTGTGTGTATTCAATTGTCATCTCAATCAGCTAATTCAATAGGCTGTTTGGGGGATTTTTCAATTTCCAATATCTTTCTTCTTCTCTCATTTCTATTTTTTCCATATGTACAATTATCATTTGTCCAGTGGCGCATTTGGACCCTGCAATGCCTTTTGGCATCAAGGTTCACCTAACACCACGTGAGGATTAAAGGTATTCGTGCATCTCGTTTTTTTCTGGACACAGCTCACCCTCCCACTCTCATCTGCCCTCCGCTCTCAGATGAGGTCAGACAGCAGAAGGGATAAGTGAACTAGAGTGCCCATTTTTCTACCATTCTGTCTCATTTGTCTTGTCTAGATATCATGTGCGAATAGTCACATGCACACGTGATACTCATGATACCACAATTAAATTTATCAATGTAGGGTCGGCACAATATTATATTGTTCTGCAAAAAGGGAGATTATGCCATGTTAATCCTTGATTGTATATATTGTATACTCTTCATGATATGCCCAGCCAGCAGGTTGGGTAGCCACAGGGGAGGTGTGCCAATTCAACTTTCATAACTGTGTTATTTAAACTAGGATTCAGATGAACATGTTAATTGTATTTGCATATCCTCTCCTAGCCACAGGATTTGATGACCGTTAATATATCATGTATGCTACTGGCTGGAATACAGACAGATTACTGTCTTTTGAGTTGTAGATGAATTATAGACTCAATATTTTATGATTACATATGATTTTGTCTAAATTTTTGCCACAAGGACAAATTTTATGTCCAATATTATTATTTTTCTGGGGGAATTGTGTATACATTATTTGAGTTATATTACCCCTCATATATTTTAGTCTAAATTTGATAAATAAAGGTTATGTTTTAATTTAGATTCAACATTTCATCATTACACATTTATATTTGTTTAAAAAAGAGTGCTCCAAACAAAGGAATTTTCTTTTATCGGTGTTCTGTGGGCTTTACCACACACGTCGGTTATTTGTGTAGTTGTTACATTATTCCTGGAGCACCTCCAACATAACGGATAGCTATCCATTGGGGTCTAATCTGTGTCAGTTGGTTTTTTCTCTGAATAATTTATCATATTGCAGTCTGGTGCGGGATATTTGCCAGTTTTTTCACAAGTTATCAAATGTCACAAAATCGTTAAAGCTCCTGTTCAAAAATGATGCTCCGAAATCAACTTCTGTCACCTCAGTGCTACATATTGGAATGGTTCCTAAAGTTTAAAGCAGAAATTGGGGCACTTTTGAAATTTTCATTTTTGACCAATTCGATAGTTCCGGGGCTTAGGTAAGTTATCATATGTCACAAAACCGTTAAAGCTCCTGTTCAAAAATGATGCTCCGAAATCAACTTCTGTCACCTCAGTGCTACATATTGGAATGGTACCTAAAGTTTAAAGCAGAAATTGGGGCACTTTTGAAATTTTCATTTTTGACCAATTCGTTAGGTCCGGGGCTTAGGTAAGTTATCATATGTCACAAAACCGTTAAAGCTCCTGTTCAAAAATTATGCTCCAAAATCAACTTCTATCACCTCAGTGATACATTTTGGTATGGTACCTATAGTTTAAAGCAGAAATAGGGGCACTTTTAAAATTTTCATTTTTGACCAATTCGATAGGTCCGGGGCTTAGGTAAGTTATCATATGTCACAAAACCATTAAAGCTCCAGTTGAAAAATTATGCTCCGAAATCAACTTCTGTCACCTCAGTGCTACATATTGGAATGGTACCTAAAGTTTAAAGCAGAAATTGGGGCACTTTTAAAATTTTAATTTTTGACCAATTCGATAGGTCCGGGGCTTAGGTAAGTTATCATATGTCACAAAACCGTTAAAGCTCCTGTTTAAAAACTATGCTCCAAAATCAACTTCTGTCACCTCAGTGATACATATTGGAATGGTACCTAAAGTTTAAAGCAGAAATTGGGGCACTTTTGAAATTTTCATTTTTGACCAATTCGATAGGTTCGGGGCTTAGGTAAGTTATCATATGTCACAAAATCGTTAAAGCTCCTGTTCAAAAATGATGCTCCGAAATCAACTTCTGTCACCTCAGTGCTACATATTGGAATGGTTCCTAAAGTTTAAAGCAGAAATTGGGGCACTTTTGAAATTTTCATTTTTGACCAATTCGATAGGTCCGGGGCTTAGGTAAGTTATCAAATGTCCACACAAATAACCGACGTGTGTGGTAAAGCCCACAGAACACCGATAAAAGAAAATTCCTTTGTTTGGAGCACTCTTTTTTAAACAAATATAAATGTGTAATGATGAAATGTTGAATCTAAATTAAAACATCCCCTTTCTTGACTTGAGAATCTATCGGGATGGAGGAAATATGCTGGCCACGGAATTACACCGAAAGGAGACTGCTACGAATAGCATTCTCCACAATTCCAGCTCACACTTTCCTCCCACTATATCTAATATACCGAAAGGGGAGTTCCTCAGGCTCAAGAGGAATTGCTCCGATGTGGAAACCTACCGACATAGAAGCGAGGAGGTTACCATCCGTCTCAAGGAACGAGGATATAGTCATAGGTCCATCAAAAAAGCACGTAATTCCCTTTTAAAGACAAGTAGAAACTCACTTATTTTTCAAGAGAAAAAGGAAAGTGATCAGGAGGAACTCAGATTTGTGGGAGACTTTTGTCAGGAATGGAGACACCTTAAGAATGGTATACAAAAACATTGGCATGTGCTTCTATCTGACCCAGATCTGGCGACCAACTTGGGAGACAAGGTCTCCATGAGCTGGAGGAGGTCACCTAACTTGAAGGATCATTGGGTACAAAGCCATTATCAGCGGAACCCCTCTATATCTCCTACAGTGAGGGGTACTTTCCCGTGTGGATCATGCAGGGCCTGTAATTTTATCTTACCGACACAGGAAATTACTGATAAATTTGGCAAGCAACATAGGATTAATGATTTCTTCAACTGTAAAACAACTAATGTGGTTTACTGTCTTCAGTGCCTATGTGGAAAAAGATATGTTGGCATAACCACACGCATGTTTAAACAGCGCATACTTGAACATGCAGGCACTATTAGAAATGTGGACAGAGACCTGCAGAACTTTCGACAGATCACGACGGTGGCGAGACATTTTCTCCTACACCGCCAGGATAAATCCCACAAGATGCAAGTTTTTGGCCTGGAGAAGGTTAAACTTGGTATTAGAGGAGGGGATATAATGCAGGAACTACTGAAAAAGGAGAGCCAGTGGACCTACATGTTGGGAAGTCTTGCTCCGCTTGGACTTAATGAACACATAAATTATACGGTGTTCCTGTAATAACCCCCTATATGATTAAGTGCCATCTTTTTTTGTCCTCATTTTGAATCTTTATATTTACTTTTTTTATCTACACTCTGACCACGTCTATTTTTTCACAGGTCAAACATTCCAATTATTCTTTTATCCTCCTCACTATATTTTCTTTTCTTTCTCTCCTTTATCCTATGACTCCTGTATCATTTTCTATTATCACACCCGTTTATTACACTACATTCAAAGGGACAATTATTCACTCAACCATTTTTTATTTTATCTCTCTCCCCTTATTCCCTTTTCCTTTTTCTCCAATCCATTATATTTTTAAGTTGGTATACTCCATCACTCTGGGTTATGTTTGCCACATATTATTAACCCCCTCCCCCCCACACTTTTCCTTTCCCACCTACTCTCCTTTCAATAGACCAGTCTGATCGACCCACCAAGAATCACATATCTCTTTCACATATCACTCACTTCTTATCCCTCTTATACATTCACATTCTCAGTTTAATCTTTATCACATAACAAATACACTGCATTAGGATCAATATTTCCTTTTCCCTATTTTCCATGTTCCCTCCCCCCTTTCCCCCCTCTTCTTTTTATTATACAACACTCACATTAATCTTTTCCGTCACTTCACGGCACTTTACATTTTCATCTTTGTTCACACATTTTCAGCTGTCATTATTTCTGTCACTTATACTCACAGACATTACGGTGGGGTAGTACTGGGCTTCCTAGTGTAATTAACCAATAAGTATCCTTTAATCGCTTCATTTCATTCCTTACTGATATCTTCACAATCATTTTTATTTCTACTTTCCTACACTGTTTATATATTTATTCTTATTTATTTAGTTATATTCCCTCCCAACACATATTCATATATATCTACTTCAGTTGAAGCACATTTGTTTGCACACTTGGATCACACAGCGTTTTTTTATATTTATATTTTTTATTATCTATATTCATTTTTATTTTCATATTCAGTTGTATTTTTAAACTTTCTTTATTTTTATATTCACATTTATATTTATATCCGTATATTTCGTAATATTTATATTTATAGTTATATTTATACCTACGTATATATACATATATATTGTTCCACCACTATTGAACCTCCAATTTTGATTTGATGTCTCTGATACCCTTCCAAGGATGTTTGTAATCAGTAATCATTAGATAAGGATCAGTCTCTAATTTGTAATACAGGTGTGTTGGGTAACACGCAACACATGGATTTACATACTAGCAAGAGCATTGGCTAGTGCTCCTGTTTTAAGCACGTCACCTGAACACCACTATAGCCTGCAAGGTGAGCAAGCCTTTGTGGTGAAACGTACGTCCTATCCGGCTACATGGGCTCCCCACTGCAGGGGGAGCCATGACCAGCAGCATGAGCATACAGCGCATAAGTGGCTTTGAATGGCGGACAACGGCCGAACGGTATCCCCTTCTTCTTTCTCCCTTTTCCGGTTTTGACGGAGGCTCTGGCTCGGTGGCGCATCCGAATCCTGCAAGGCCTCGGCATCAGGGTTCGCCTAACACCACTTACGGGACCACGAGCCGCCGCCAGTTCTCTTCCTGTCTCTCACGGCACCACCCGCGGTCTCACTCTCATCTGTCCTCCGCTCTCGGATGAGGTCAGATAGCAGAAGAGATCCCCGGATAAAGTGCTCACAGTTCCTTCTTTCTTCGGTTCCCTTATTTTCTTTCTCCACTTTCCACAGTTAATCATTTATATTTCTCTACAAGTGGGAATTTTCCCCTTCTGCATGGCAACTTAATAGCAGTTTAAATCATGTGTTATATTGAAATATAATTGGCAGTACACATACAATTTGATACTGCCTTGCAGATTTAACTATGCGGCAGAAATGTATACAATATGATCTTGCCAACTGTTGCTAACACACTTTACTAGCTTGTCAGGCCATTTGTGTGCATTCAATTGTCATCTCAAACAGCTAATTAATCAGGCTGTTTGGGGGATTTTTTCAAGCAGATTTAACTATGCGGCAGGAACTTATACAATATGATCTTGCCAACTGTTGCCAACACATCTAACTAGCTTGTCAGGCCACTTGTGTGTATTCAATTGTCATCTCAATCAGCTAATTCAATAGGCTGTTTGGGGGATTTTTCAATTTCCAATATCTTTCTTCTTCTCTCATTTCTATTTTTTCCATATGTACAATTATCATTTGTCCAGTGGCGCATTTGGACCCTGCAATGCCTTTTGGCATCAAGGTTCACCTAACACCACGTGAGGATTAAAGGTATTCGTGCATCTCGTTTTTTTCTGGACACAGCTCACCCTCCCACTCTCATCTGCCCTCCGCTCTCAGATGAGGTCAGACAACAGAAGGGATAAGTGAACTAGAGTGCCCATTTTTCTACCATTCTGTCTCATTTGTCTTGCCTAGATATCATGTGCGAATAGTCACATGCACACGTGATACTCATGATACCACAATTAAATTTATCAATGTAGGGTCGGCACAATATTATATTGTTCTGCAAAAAGGGAGATTATGCCATGTTAATCCTTGATTGTATATATTGTATACTCTTCATGATATGCCCAGCCAGCAGGTTGGGTAGCCACAGGGGAGGTGTGCCAATTCAACTTTCATAACTGTGTTATTTAAACTAGGATTCAGATGAACATGTTAATTGTATTTGCATATCCTCTCCTAGCCACAGGATTTGATGACCGTTAATATATCATGTATGCTACTGGCTGGAATACAGACAGATTACTGTCTTTTGAGTTGTAGATGAATTATAGACTCAATATTTTATGATTACATATGATTTTGTCTAAATTTTTGCCACAAGGACAAATTTTATGTCCAATATTATTATTTTTCTGGGGGAATTGTGTATACATTATTTGAGTTATATTACCCCTCATATATTTTAGTCTAAATTTGATAAATAAAGGTTATGTTTTAATTTAGATTCAACATTTCATCATTACACATTTATATTTGTTTAAAAAAGAGTGCTCCAAACAAAGGAATTTTCTTTTATCGGTGTTCTGTGGGCTTTACCACACACGTCGGTTATTTGTGTAGTTGTTACATTATTCCTTGAGCACCTCCAACATAACGGATAGCTATCCATTGGGGTCTAATCTGTGTCAGTTGGTTTTTTCTCTGAATAATTTATCATATTGCAGTCTGGTGCGGGATATTTGCCAGTTTTTTCACAAGTTATCAAATGTCACAAAATCGTTAAAGCTCCTGTTCAAAAATGATGCTCCGAAATCAACTTCTGTCACCTCAGTGCTACATATTGGAATGGTTCCTAAAGTTTAAAGCAGAAATTGGGGCACTTTTGAAATTTTCATTTTTGACCAATTTGATAGTTCCGGGGCTTAGGTAAGTTATCATATGTCACAAAACCGTTAAAGCTCCTGTTCAAAAATGATGCTCCGAAATCAACTTCTGTCACCTCAGTGATACATATTGGAATGGTACCTAAAGTTTAAAGCAGAAATTGGGGCACTTTTGAAATTTTCATTTTTGACCAATTCGATAGGTCCGGGGCTTAGGTAAGTTATCATATGTCACAAAACCGTTAAAGCTCCTGTTCAAAAATTATGCTCCGAAATCAACTTCTGTCACCTCAGTGATACATATTGGAATGGTACCTAAAGTTTAAAGCAGAAATTGGGGCACTTTTGAAATTTTCATTTTTGACCAATTCGTTAAGTCCGGGGCTTAGGTAAGTTATCATATGTCACAAAACCGTTAAAGCTCCTGTTCAAAAATTATGCTCCAAAATCAACTTCTATCACCTCAGTGATACATTTTGGTATGGTACCTATAGTTTAAAGCAGAAATAGGGGCACTTTTAAAATTTTCATTTTTGACCAATTCGATAGGTCCGGGGCTTAGGTAAGTTATCATATGTCACAAAACCATTAAAGCTCCAGTTGAAAAATTATGCTCCGAAATCAACTTCTGTCACCTCAGTGCTACATATTGGAATGGTACCTAAAGTTTAAAGCAGAAATTGGGGCACTTTTGAAATTTTCATTTTTGACCAATTCGATAGGTCCGGGGCTTAGGTAAGTTATCATATGTCACAAAACCATTAAAGCTCCAGTTGAAAAATTATGCTCCGAAATCAACTTCTGTCACCTCAGTGCTACATATTGGAATGGTACCTAAAGTTTAAAGCAGAAATTGGGGCACTTTTAAAATTTTCATTTTTGACCAATTCGATAGGTCCGGGGCTTAGGTAAGTTATCATATGTCACAAAACCGTTAAAGCTCCTGTTTAAAAACTATGCTCCAAAATCAACTTCTGTCACCTCAGTGATACATTTTGGTATGGTACCTATAGTTTAAAGCAAAAATAGGGGCACTTTTAAAATTTTCATTTTTGACCAATTCGATAGGTCCGGGGCTTAGGTAAGTTATCATATGTCACAAAACCATTAAAGCTCCAGTTGAAAAATTATGCTCCGAAATCAACTTCTGTCACCTCAGTGCTACATATTGGAATGGTACCTAAAGTTTAAAGCAGAAATTGGGGCACTTTTGAAATTTTCATTTTTGACCAATTCGATAGGTCCGGGGCTTAGGTAAGTTATCATATGTCACAAAACCGTTAAAGCTCCTGTTCAGAAATGATGCTCCAAAATCAACTTCTGGCACCTCAGTGCTACATATTGGATGGTACCTAAAGTTTAAAGCAGAAATAGGGGCACTTTAGTAATTTTCATTTTTGACCAATTCGATAGGTCCGGGGCTTAGGTAAGTTATCATATGTCACAAAACCATTAAAGCTCCTGTTCAAAAATGATGCTCCGAAATCAACTTCTGTCACCTCAGTGATACATATTGGAATGGTACCTAAAGTTTAAAGCAGAAATTGGGGCACTTTTGAAATTTTCATTTTTGACCAATTCGATAGGTCCGGGGCTTAGGTAAGTTATCATATGTCACAAAACCGTTAAAGCTCCTGTTCAAAAATTATGCTCCGAAATCAACTTCTGTCACCTCAGTGATACATATTGGAATGGTACCTAAAGTTTAAAGCAGAAATTGGGGCACTTTTGAAATTTTCATTTTTGACCAATTCGTTAGGTCCGGGGCTTAGGTAAGTTATCATATGTCACAAAACCATTAAAGCTCCACTTGAAAAATTATGCTCCGAAATCAACTTCTGTCACCTCAGTGCTACATATTGGAATGGTACCTAAAGTTTAAAGCAGAAATTGGGGCACTTTTAAAATTTTAATTTTTGACCAATTCGATAGGTCCGGGGCTTAGGTATGTCACAAAACCGTTAAAGCTCCTGTTTAAAAACTATGCTCCAAAATCAACTTCTGTCACCTCAGTGATACATTTTGGTATGGTACCTATAGTTTAAAGCAGAAATAGGGGCACTTTTAAAATTTTCATTTTTGACCAATTCGATAGGTCCGGGGCTTAGGTAAGTTATCATATGTCACAAAACCATTAAAGCTCCAGTTGAAAAATTATGCTCCGAAATCAACTTCTGTCACCTCAGTGCTACATATTGGAATGGTACCTAAAGTTTAAAGCAGAAATAGGGGCACTTTAGTAATTTTCATTTTTGACCAATTCGATAGGTCCGGGGCTTAGGTAAGTTATCATATGTCACAAAACCATTAAAGCTCCTGTTCAAAAATGATGCTCCGAAATCAACTTCTGTCACCTCAGTGATACATATTGGAATGGTACCTAAAGTTTAAAGCAGAAATTGGGGTACTTTTGAAATTTTCATTTTTGACCAATTCGATAGGTCCGGGGCTTAGGTAAGTTATCATATGTCACAAAACCGTTAAAGCTCCTGTTCAAAAATTATGCTCCGAAATCAACTTCTGTCACCTCAGTGATACATATTGGAATGGTACCTAAAGTTTAAAGCAGAAATTGGGGCACTTTTGACATTTTCATTTTTGACCAATTCGATAGGTCTGGGGCTTAGGTAAGTTATCATATGTCACAAAACCATTAAAGCTCCTGTTCAAAAATTATGCTCCGAAATCAACTTCTGTCACCTCAGTGCTACATATTGGAATGGTACCTAAAGTTTAAAGCAGAAATTGGGGCACTTTTGAAATTTTCATTTTTGACCAATTCGATAGGTCCGGGGCTGAGGTAAGTTATCATATGTCACAAAATCGTTAAAGCTCCTGTTCAAAAATGATGTTCCGAAATCAACTTCTGTCACCTCAGTGCTACATATTGGAATGGTACCTAAAGTTTAAAGCAGAAATTAGGGCACTTTTGAAAGTTTCATTTTTGACCAATTCGATAGGTCCGGGGCTTAGGTAAGTTATCATATGTCACAAAACCGTTAAAGCTCCTGTTCAAAAATGATGCTCCGAAATCAACTTCTGTCACCTCAGTGCTATATATTGGAATGGTACCTAAAGTTTAAAGCAGAAATTGGGGCACTTTTGACATTTTCATTTTTGACCAATTCGATAGGTCTGGGGCTTAGGTAAGTTATCATATGTCACAAAACCATTAAAGCTCCTGTTCAAAAATTATGCTCCGAAATTAACTTCTGTCACCTCAGTGCTACATATTGGAATGGTACCTAAAGTTTATAGCAGAAATTGGGGCACTTTTGAAATTTTCATTTTTGACCAATTCGATAGGTCCGGGGCTTAGGTAAGTTATCATATGTCACAAAATCGTTAAAGCTCCTGTTCAAAAATGATGCTCCGAAATCAACTTCTGTCACCTCAGTGCTACATATTGGAATGGTACCTAAAGTTTAAAGCAGAAATTGGGGCACTTTTGACATTTTCATTTTTGACCAATTCGATAGGTCTGGGGCTTAGGTAAGTTATCATATGTCACAAAACCATTAAAGCTCCTGTTCAAAAATTATGCTCCGAAATCAACTCCTGTCACCTCAGTGCTACATATTGGAATGGTACCTAAAGTTTAAAGCAGAAATTGGGGCACTTTTGAAATTTTCATTTTTGACCAATTCGATAGGTCCGGGGCTTAGGTAAGTTATCATATGTCACAAAATCGTTAAAGCTCCTGTCCAAAAATGATGCTCCGAAATCAACTTCTGTCACCTCAGTGCTACATATTGGAATGGTACCTAAAGTTTAAAGCAGAAATTAGGGCACTTTTGAAAGTTTCATTTTTGACCAATTCGATAGGTCCGGGGCTTAGGTAAGTTATCATATGTCACAAAACCGTTAAAGCTCCTGTTCAAAAATGATGCTCCGAAATCAACTTCTGTCACCTCAGTGCTATATATTGGAATGGTACCTAAAGTTTAAAGCAGAAATTGGGGCACTTTTGACATTTTCATTTTTGACCAATTCGATAGGTCTGGGGCTTAGGTAAGTTATCATATGTCACAAAACCATTAAAGCACCTGTTCAAAAATTATGCTCGGAAATCAACTTCTGTCACCTCAGTGCTACATATTGGAATGGTACCTAAAGTTTATAGCAGAAATTGGGGCACTTTTGAAATTTTCATTTTTGACCAATTCTATAGGTCCGGGGCTTAGGTAAGTTATCATATGTCACAAAATCGTTAAAGCTCCTGTTCAAAAATGATGCTCCGAAATCAACTTCTGTCACCTCAGTGCTACATATTGGAATGGTACCTAAAGTTTAAAGCAGAAATTGGGGCACTTTTGACATTTTCATTTTTGACCAATTCGATAGGTCTGGGGCTTAGGTAAGTTATCATATGTCACAAAACCATTAAAGCTCCTGTTCAAAAATTATGCTCCGAAATCAACTTCTGTCACCTCAGTGCTACATATTGGAATGGTACCTAAAGTTTAAACCAGAAATTGGGGCACTTTTGAAATTTTCATTTTTGACCAATTCGATAGGTCCGGGGCTTAGGTAAGTTATCATATGTCACAAAATCGTTAAAGCTCCTGTTCAAAAATGATGCTCCGAAATCAACTTCTGTCACCTCAGTGCTACATATTGGAATGGTACCTAAAGTTTAAAGCAGAAATTGGGGCACTTTTGAAATTTTCATTTTTGACCAATTCGATAGGTCCGGGGCTTAGGTAAGTTATCATATGTCACAAAACCGTTAAAGCTCCTGTTCAAAAATTATGCTCCGAAATCAACTTCTGTCACCTCAGTGATACATATTGGAATGGTACCTAAAGTTTTAAGCAGAAATTGGGGCACTTTTGAAATTTTCATTTTTGACCAATTCGATAGGTCCGGGGCTTAGGTAAGTTATCATATGTCACAAAACCGTTAAAGCTCCTGTTCAAAAATTATGCTCCGAAATCAACTTCTGTCACCTCAGTGATACATATTGGAATGGTACCTAAAGTTTAAAGCAGAAATTGGGGCACTTTTGAAATTTTAATTTTTGACCAATTCGATAGGTCCGGGCCTTAGGTAAGTTATCATATGTCACAAAACCGTTAAAGCTCCTGTTCAAAAATTTTGCTCCAAAATCAACTTCTGTCACCTCAGTGATACATATTGGAATGGTACCTAAAGTTTAAAGCAGAAATAGGGGCACTTTTGAAATTTTCATTTTTGACCAATTCGATAGGTCTGGGCCTTAGGTAAGTTATCATATGTCACAAAACCATTAAAGCTCCTGTTCAAAAATTATGCTCCGAAATCAACTTCTGTCACCTCAGTGCTACATATTGGAATGGTACCTAAAGTTTATAGCAGAAATTGGGGCACTTTTGAAATTTTCATTTTTGACTAATTCGATAGGTCCGGGGCTTAGGTAAGTTATCATATGTCACAAAATCGTTAAAGCTCCTGTTCAAAAATGATGCTCCGAAATCAACTTCTGTCACCTCAGTGCTACATATTGGAATGGTACCTAAAGTTTAAAGCAGAAATTAGGGCACTTTTGAAAGTTTCATTTTTGACCAATTCGATAGGTCCGGGGCTTAGGTAAGTTATCATATGTCACAAAACCGTTAAAGCTCCTGTTCAAAAATGATGCTCCGAAATCAACTTCTGTCACCTCAGTGCTATATATTGGAATGGTACCTAAAGTTTAAAGCAGAAATTGGGGCACTTTTGACATTTTCATTTTTGACCAATTCGATAGGTCTGGGGCTTAGGTAAGTTATCATATGTCACAAAACCATTAAAGCTCCTGTTCAAAAATTATGCTCCGAAATCAACTTCTGTCACCTCAGTGCTACATATTGGAATGGTACCTAAAGTTTATAGCAGAAATTGGGGCACTTTTGAAATTTTCATTTTTGACCAATTCGAAAGGTCCGGGGCTTAGGTAAGTTATCATATGTCACAAAATCGTTAAAGCTCCTGTTCAAAAATGATGCTCCGAAATCAACTTCTGTCACCTCAGTGCTACATATTGGAATGGTACCTAAAGTTTAAAGCAGAAATTGGGGCACTTTTGAAATTTTCATTTTTGACCAATTCGATAGGTCCGGGGCTTAGGTAAGTTATCATATGTCACAAAACCGTTAAAGCTCCTGTTCAAAAATTATGCTCCGAAATCAACTTCTGTCACCTCAGTGATACATATTGGAATGGTACATAAAGTTTTAAGCAGAAATTGGGGCACTTTTGAAATTTTCAATTTTGACCAATTCGATAGGTCCGGGGCTTAGGTAAGTTATCATATGTCACAAAACCGTTAAAGCTCCTGTTCAAAAATTATGCTCCGAAATCAACTTCTGTCACCTCAGTGATACATATTGGAATGGTACCTAAAGTTTAAAGCAGAAATTAAGGCACTTTTGAAATTTTAATTTTTGACCAATTCGATAGGTCCGGGCCTTAGGTAAGTTATCATATGTCACAAAACCGTTAAAGCTCCTGTTCAAAAATTTTGCTCCAAAATCAACTTCTGTCACCTCAGTGATACATATTGGAATGGTACCTAAAGTTTAAAGCAGAAATAGGGGCACTTTTGAAATTTTCATTTTTGACCAATTCGATAGGTCCGGGGCTTAGGTAAGTTATCATATGTCAGAAAACCGTTAAAGCTCCTGTTCAAAAATGATGCTCCGAAATCAACTTCTGTCACCTCAGTGCTACATATTGGAATGGTACCTAAAGTTTAAAGTAGAAATTGGGGCACTTTTGAAATTTTCATTTTTGACCAATTCGATAGGTCCGGGGCTTAGGTAAGTTATATGTCACAAAATCGTTAAAGCTCCTGTTCAAAAATGATGCTCCGAAATCAACTTCTGTCACCTCAGTGCTACATATTGGAATGGTACCTAAAGTTTAAAGCAGAAATTGGGGCACTTTTGAAATTTTCATTTTTGACCAATTCGATAGGTCCGGTGCTTAGGTAAGTTATCATATATCACAAAACCGTTAAAGCTCCTGTTCAAAAATGATGCTCCGAAATAAACTTCTGTCACCTCAGTGCTACATATTGGAATGGTACCTAAAGTTTAAAGCAGAAATTGGGGCACTTTTGAAATTTTCATTTTTGACCAATTCGATAGGTCCGGGGCTTAGGTAAGTTATCATATGTCACAAAACCGTTAAAGCTCCTGTTCAAAAATGATGCTCCGAAATCAACTTCTGTCACCTCAGTGATACATATTGGAATGGTACCTAAAGTTTAAAGCAGAAATTGGGGCACTTTTGAAATTTTCATTTTTGACCAATTCGATAGGTCCGGGGCTTAGGTAAGTTATCATATGTCACAAAACCGTTAAAGCTCCTGTTCAAAAATGATGCTCCGAAATCAACTTCTGTCACCTCAGTGCTACATATTGGAATGGTACCTAAAGTTTAAAGCAGAAATTGGGGCACTTTTAAAATTTTCATTTTTGACCAATTCGATAGGTCTGGGCCTTAGGTAAGTTATCATATGTCACAAAACTGTTAAAGCTCCTGTTCAAAAATGATGCTCCAAAATCAACTTCTGGCACCTCAGTGCTACATATTGGAATGGTACCTAAAGTTTAAAGCATAAATAGGGGCACTTTAGAAATTTTCATTTTTGACCAATTCGATAGGTCCGGGGCTTAGGTAAGTTATCATATGTCACAAAACCGTTAAAGCTCCTGTTCAAAAATTTTGCTCCAAAATCAACTTCTGTCACCTCAGTGATACATATTGGAATGGTACCTAAAGTTTAAAGCAGAAATAGGGGCACTTTTGAAATTTTCATTTTTGACCAATTCGATAGGTCTGGGCCTTAGGTAAGTTATCATATGTCACAAAACCGTTAAAGCTCCTGTTCAAAAATTATGCTCCAAAATCAACTCCTGTCACCTCAGTGATACATATTGGAATGGTACCTAAAGTTTAAAGCAGAAATTGGGGCACTTTTGAAATTTTCATTTTTGACCAATTCGATAGGTCCGGGGCTTAGGTAAGTTATCATATGTCACAAAACCGTTAAAGCTCCTGTTCAAAAATGATGCTCCGAAATCAACTTCTGTCACCTCAGTGCTACATATTGGAATGGTACCTAAAGTTTAAAGCAGAAATTGGGGCACTTTTGAAATTTTCATTTTTGACCAATTCGATAGGTCCGGGGCTTAGGTAAGTTATCATATGTCACAAAACCGTTAAAGCTCCTGTTCAAAAATGATGCTCCGAAATAAACTTCTGTCACCTCAGTGCTACATATTGGAATGGTACCTAAAGTTTAAAGCAGAAATTAGGGCACTTTTGAAAGTTTCATTTTTGACCAATTCGATAGGTCCGGGGCTTAGGTAAGTTATCATATGTCACAAAACCGTTAAAGCTCCTGTTCAAAAATGATGCTCCGAAATCAACTTCTGTCACCTCAGTGCTATATATTGGAATGGTACCTAAAGTTTAAAGCAGAAATTGGGGCACTTTTGACATTTTCATTTTTGACCAATTCGATAGGTCTGGGGCTTAGGTAAGTTATCATATGTCACAAAACCATTAAAGCTCCTGTTCAAAAATTATGCTCCGAAATTAACTTCTGTCACCTCAGTGCTACATATTGGAATGGTACCTAAAGTTTATAGCAGAAATTGGGGCACTTTTGAAATTTTCATTTTTGACCAATTCGATAGGTCCGGGGCTTAGGTAAGTTATCATATGTCACAAAATCGTTAAAGCTCCTGTTCAAAAATGATGCTCCGAAATCAACTTCTGTCACCTCAGTGCTACATATTGGAATGGTACCTAAAGTTTAAAGCAGAAATTGGGGCACTTTTGACATTTTCATTTTTGACCAATTCGATAGGTCTGGGGCTTAGGTAAGTTATCATATGTCACAAAACCATTAAAGCTCCTGTTCAAAAATTATGCTCCGAAATCAACTCCTGTCACCTCAGTGCTACATATTGGAATGGTACCTAAAGTTTAAAGCAGAAATTGGGGCACTTTTGAAATTTTCATTTTTGACCAATTCGATAGGTCCGGGGCTTAGGTAAGTTATCATATGTCACAAAATCGTTAAAGCTCCTGTCCAAAAATGATGCTCCGAAATCAACTTCTGTCACCTCAGTGCTACATATTGGAATGGTACCTAAAGTTTAAAGCAGAAATTAGGGCACTTTTGAAAGTTTCATTTTTGACCAATTCGATAGGTCCGGGGCTTAGGTAAGTTATCATATGTCACAAAACCGTTAAAGCTCCTGTTCAAAAATGATGCTCCGAAATCAACTTCTGTCACCTCAGTGCTATATATTGGAATGGTACCTAAAGTTTAAAGCAGAAATTGGGGCACTTTTGACATTTTCATTTTTGACCAATTCGATAGGTCTGGGGCTTAGGTAAGTTATCATATGTCACAAAACCATTAAAGCACCTGTTCAAAAATTATGCTCGGAAATCAACTTCTGTCACCTCAGTGCTACATATTGGAATGGTACCTAAAGTTTATAGCAGAAATTGGGGCACTTTTGAAATTTTCATTTTTGACCAATTCTATAGGTCCGGGGCTTAGGTAAGTTATCATATGTCACAAAATCGTTAAAGCTCCTGTTCAAAAATGATGCTCCGAAATCAACTTCTGTCACCTCAGTGCTACATATTGGAATGGTACCTAAAGTTTAAAGCAGAAATTGGGGCACTTTTGACATTTTCATTTTTGACCAATTCGATAGGTCTGGGGCTTAGGTAAGTTATCATATGTCACAAAACCATTAAAGCTCCTGTTCAAAAATTATGCTCCGAAATCAACTTCTGTCACCTCAGTGCTACATATTGGAATGGTACCTAAAGTTTAAACCAGAAATTGGGGCACTTTTGAAATTTTCATTTTTGACCAATTCGATAGGTCCGGGGCTTAGGTAAGTTATCATATGTCACAAAATCGTTAAAGCTCCTGTTCAAAAATGATGCTCCGAAATCAACTTCTGTCACCTCAGTGCTACATATTGGAATGGTACCTAAAGTTTAAAGCAGAAATTGGGGCACTTTTGAAATTTTCATTTTTGACCAATTCGATAGGTCCGGGGCTTAGGTAAGTTATCATATGTCACAAAACCGTTAAAGCTCCTGTTCAAAAATTATGCTCCGAAATCAACTTCTGTCACCTCAGTGATACATATTGGAATGGTACCTAAAGTTTTAAGCAGAAATTGGGGCACTTTTGAAATTTTCATTTTTGACCAATTCGATAGGTCCGGGGCTTAGGTAAGTTATCATATGTCACAAAACCGTTAAAGCTCCTGTTCAAAAATTATGCTCCGAAATCAACTTCTGTCACCTCAGTGATACATATTGGAATGGTACCTAAAGTTTAAAGCAGAAATTGGGGCACTTTTGAAATTTTAATTTTTGACCAATTCGATAGGTCCGGGCCTTAGGTAAGTTATCATATGTCACAAAACCGTTAAAGCTCCTGTTCAAAAATTTTGCTCCAAAATCAACTTCTGTCACCTCAGTGATACATATTGGAATGGTACCTAAAGTTTAAAGCAGAAATAGGGGCACTTTTGAAATTTTCATTTTTGACCAATTCGATAGGTCTGGGCCTTAGGTAAGTTATCATATGTCACAAAACCATTAAAGCTCCTGTTCAAAAATTATGCTCCGAAATCAACTTCTGTCACCTCAGTGCTACATATTGGAATGGTACCTAAAGTTTATAGCAGAAATTGGGGCACTTTTGAAATTTTCATTTTTGACCAATTCGATAGGTCCGGGGCTTAGGTAAGTTATCATATGTCACAAAATCGTTAAAGCTCCTGTTCAAAAATGATGCTCCGAAATCAACTTCTGTCACCTCAGTGCTACATATTGGAATGGTACCTAAAGTTTAAAGCAGAAATTAGGGCACTTTTGAAAGTTTCATTTTTGACCAATTCGATAGGTCCGGGGCTTAGGTAAGTTATCATATGTCACAAAACCGTTAAAGCTCCTGTTCAAAAATGATGCTCCGAAATCAACTTCTGTCACCTCAGTGCTATATATTGGAATGGTACCTAAAGTTTAAAGCAGAAATTGGGGCACTTTTGACATTTTCATTTTTGACCAATTCGATAGGTCTGGGGCTTAGGTAAGTTATCATATGTCACAAAACCATTAAAGCTCCTGTTCAAAAATTATGCTCCGAAATCAACTTCTGTCACCTCAGTGCTACATATTGGAATGGTACCTAAAGTTTATAGCAGAAATTGGGGCACTTTTGAAATTTTCATTTTTGACCAATTCGAAAGGTCCGGGGCTTAGGTAAGTTATCATATGTCACAAAATCGTTAAAGCTCCTGTTCAAAAATGATGCTCCGAAATCAACTTCTGTCACCTCAGTGCTACATATTGGAATGGTACCTAAAGTTTAAAGCAGAAATTGGGGCACTTTTGAAATTTTCATTTTTGACCAATTCGATAGGTCCGGGGCTTAGGTAAGTTATCATATGTCACAAAACCGTTAAAGCTCCTGTTCAAAAATTATGCTCCGAAATCAACTTCTGTCACCTCAGTGATACATATTGGAATGGTACCTAAAGTTTTAAGCAGAAATTGGGGCACTTTTGAAATTTTCAATTTTGACCAATTCGATAGGTCCGGGGCTTAGGTAAGTTATCATATGTCACAAAACCGTTAAAGCTCCTGTTCAAAAATTATGCTCCGAAATCAACTTCTGTCACCTCAGTGATACATATTGGAATGGTACCTAAAGTTTAAAGCAGAAATTAAGGCACTTTTGAAATTTTAATTTTTGACCAATTCGATAGGTCCGGGCCTTAGGTAAGTTATCATATGTCACAAAACCGTTAAAGCTCCTGTTCAAAAATTTTGCTCCAAAATCAACTTCTGTCACCTCAGTGATACATATTGGAATGGTACCTAAAGTTTAAAGCAGAAATAGGGGCACTTTTGAAATTTTCATTTTTGACCAATTCGATAGGTCCGGGGCTTAGGTAAGTTATCATATGTCAGAAAACCGTTAAAGCTCCTGTTCAAAAATGATGCTCCGAAATCAACTTCTGTCACCTCAGTGCTACATATTGGAATGGTACCTAAAGTTTAAAGTAGAAATTGGGGCACTTTTGAAATTTTCATTTTTGACCAATTCGATAGGTCCGGGGCTTAGGTAAGTTATATGTCACAAAATCGTTAAAGCTCCTGTTCAAAAATGATGCTCCGAAATCAACTTCTGTCACCTCAGTGCTACATATTGGAATGGTACCTAAAGTTTAAAGCAGAAATTGGGGCACTTTTGAAATTTTCATTTTTGACCAATTCGATAGGTCCGGTGCTTAGGTAAGTTATCATATATCACAAAACCGTTAAAGCTCCTGTTCAAAAATGATGCTCCGAAATAAACTTCTGTCACCTCAGTGCTACATATTGGAATGGTACCTAAAGTTTAAAGCAGAAATTGGGGCACTTTTGAAATTTTCATTTTTGACCAATTCGATAGGTCCGGGGCTTAGGTAAGTTATCATATGTCACAAAACCGTTAAAGCTCCTGTTCAAAAATGATGCTCCGAAATCAACTTCTGTCACCTCAGTGATACATATTGGAATGGTACCTAAAGTTTAAAGCAGAAATTGGGGCACTTTTGAAATTTTCATTTTTGACCAATTCGATAGGTCCGGGGCTTAGGTAAGTTATCATATGTCACAAAACCGTTAAAGCTCCTGTTCAAAAATGATGCTCCGAAATCAACTTCTGTCACCTCAGTGCTACATATTGGAATGGTACCTAAAGTTTAAAGCAGAAATTGGGGCACTTTTAAAATTTTCATTTTTGACCAATTCGATAGGTCTGGGCCTTAGGTAAGTTATCATATGTCACAAAACCGTTAAAGCTCCTGTTCAAAAATGATGCTCCAAAATCAACTTCTGGCACCTCAGTGCTACATATTGGAATGGTACCTAAAGTTTAAAGCATAAATAGGGGCACTTTAGAAATTTTCATTTTTGACCAATTCGATAGGTCCGGGGCTTAGGTAAGTTATCATATGTCACAAAACCGTTAAAGCTCCTGTTCAAAAATTTTGCTCCAAAATCAACTTCTGTCACCTCAGTGATACATATTGGAATGGTACCTAAAGTTTAAAGCAGAAATAGGGGCACTTTTGAAATTTTCATTTTTGACCAATTCGATAGGTCTGGGCCTTAGGTAAGTTATCATATGTCACAAAACCGTTAAAGCTCCTGTTCAAAAATTATGCTCCAAAATCAACTCCTGTCACCTCAGTGATACATATTGGAATGGTACCTAAAGTTTAAAGCAGAAATTGGGGCACTTTTGAAATTTTCATTTTTGACCAATTCGATAGGTCCGGGGCTTAGGTAAGTTATCATATGTCACAAAACCGTTAAAGCTCCTGTTCAAAAATGATGCTCCGAAATCAACTTCTGTCACCTCAGTGCTACATATTGGAATGGTACCTAAAGTTTAAAGCAGAAATTGGGGCACTTTTGAAATTTTCATTTTTGACCAATTCGATAGGTCCGGGGCTTAGGTAAGTTATCATATGTCACAAAACCGTTAAAGCTCCTGTTCAAAAATGATGCTCCGAAATAAACTTCTGTCACCTCAGTGCTACATATTGGAATGGTACCTAAAGTTTAAAGCAGAAATTGGGGCACTTTTGAAATTTTCATTTTTGACCAATTCGATAGGTCCGGGCTTAGGTAAGTTATCTTATGTCACAAAACCGTTAAAGCTCCTGTTCAAAAATGATGCTCCGAAATCAACTTCTGTCACCTCAGTGCTACATATTGGAATGGTACCTAAAGTTTAAAGCAGAAATTGGGGCACTTTTGAAATTTTCATTTTTGACCAATTCGATAGGTCCGGGGCTTAGGTAAGTTATCATATGTCACAAAACCGTTAAAGCTCCTGTTCAAAAATTATGCTCCGAAATCAACTTCTGTCACCTCAGTGATACATATTGGAATGGTACCTAAAGTTTAAAGCAGAAATTGGGGCACTTTTGAAATTTTCATTTTTGACCAATTCGATAGGTCCGGGGCTTAGGTAAGTTATCATATGTCACAAAACCGTTAAAGCTCCTGTTCAAAAATTATGCTCCGAAATCAACTTCTGTCACCTCAGTGATACATATTGGAATGGTACCTAAAGTTTAAAGCAGAAATTGGGGCACTTTTGAAATTTTAATTTTTGACCAATTCGATAGGTCCGGGCCTTAGGTAAGTTATCATATGTCACAAAACCGTTAAAGCTCCTGTTCAAAAATTTTGCTCCAAAATCAACTTCTGTCACCTCAGTGATACATATTGGAATGGTACCTAAAGTTTAAAGCAGAAATAGGGGCACTTTTGAAATTTTCATTTTTGACCAATTCGATAGGTCTGGGCCTTAGGTAAGTTATCATATGTCACAAAACCATTAAAGCTCCTGTTCAAAAATTATGCTCCGAAATCAACTTCTGTCACCTCAGTGCTACATATTGGAATGGTATTACAAATATCCCTAAAACTATTGAGGGTCGACTTGTAGAAACTTTCTATGTATGGACCCTTATAAGTCAAAGGGTAAAAGTCTGACATTTTCTTGAAAGGATTACGTTTAATATCAAAGACAGGCAACTCTTTATCTTGATTAACCTCTCCCTCCACCTGAAGTGACTCCAAGATGGTTAATGCATTGTCATCATTGTTATCCAAAAATATGGGCATCTCCTGACTGTTTATAGTTTTTAATTGTTTTAATGCGAAGTATCGTTTCCTACTCAACATCCGGACATACCGGTTTAGATCTACAAATAACTGAAATAGGTTTGGTCGTGCGGCAGGGGCATAGTTTAATCCCTTCTCTAGAACTTTTATTTCATCATGATTTAGTACTGTGTTGGATAAATTGAAAATTCCCTTTCCAGGTTTTTTGTTGTTGGTATTATAATCTGTTATCTTTTGCGGGGTGTTTTCATTTCGTTTCCCTCTGCCCCCTCTACATCCTCTGATTCTAAATTTCTGCTTCTTTTTCTTAGGCCTTGCGATCCCTGCCACCTTATCTGTGGCTGGAATCTGTTCCCCCCTAAAAAAACTGGTTCTCCAGGTGTAGTTTGGAGATCATCATCGGTTTCTGAGTATTTGGGAAATTGTCTGTTTCTATTTTTGGGTATAGCTCCTCCTTCCCTCCTAGTATCCAATGTATGGTATCTATTTTTGTGTACTATATCAGACCTTTCTTTATATCTTCTATTTTCAATTGAGTTTGTACGTACTTCCCTCCCTCTAACTTTTGATTTCATGAATTGAGAGTGCCTATGAATTTGTGAATTATTAAATTGTTGTTTGGGTCTATATTCATGGTATTCTTTTTCATTAACCTTGGGCCTTTTATTATATGTTCTTGTCATTTCTCTCTGGTAATCCAATACATCCCTCTCCATTTTGTGTTCCTTTCTTTCTATCAATGACTGTTCGAAAAAGGAATACACAGATGTTACTTTCTGATGAATTAATAAAAACAGATGTAGACCCTAGGGGCACAGTTATCTTTAGACGGGCTGATAATTTAAAATCAAAATTGGTGACTAGCCATTATGAAGGGAAAAAGGCTCGAAATATAGATACAACTTGGCTACCACAAAAACCTAGTGGATTTCATAGGTGTGGTAAATCGGAATGTTTATCGTGTAACTACCTTCCTCGTAAAAGTACAGAATTCCAGTCATTCATGACTAAAGAAAAATTTCTAATAAAAGAATTCATTAATTGCCTATCTACATACGTTATTTATTTATTAACGTGTATGTGTGGCAGACAATATGTAGGTCGAACTACACGCACCATGCATATACGTTTCATGGAACATAGACGTAATATTAGAAAGAACATACAACACTCAGTATCGAACCATATAACTCGGTGCTGTAAAGGTAAATTTGAAGGTATTACAATGGTAGCCATAGAACAAATCGCAATAACTAAACGGGGGGGTAATAGGTATGGGTTATTATGTAGACGCGAAGCATATTGGATTTTTAAACTAGATACAATGATGCCTAATGGATTAAATGACACTGTTGAATTAAATGGGGTTTAGTGTAAATCAATATATACCAGTTAATTATGTCATATTAGTTTAAATATACTGTTTAGAGTTCTAAGTTAAAAGAGGAATATAGGATGTGAGGTATAAAGGATGTGTGCTTATCTTCTCTTTTTTGGTATTCAATATGGCAACAATTAATTGTGCTTATTATATTGAGTTTTATAAATGTAAAACTCAATCTATAATTCATAAGCATAATCTACTATAAAATGAATAGCACTATTCATATGCACTAGGTATTGAGGATTCTAATCAATATATATTATTGATCAACATTATGAGGATATTCTAGATATTTAAATTAATGAAAATTATGTATTGTTGATGTATAAAGCACAATGGGAATAGTGAATATGTGGAGATATGTGTAAAAGGTATATTTTAATTGACAAATTGCTTGTTGAAATTATGTGTGTGACTACGCATTTATATAGAGGATTAGAATTATGCAGATAACTCCACTAATTAAGGATAATTTTTCTATTGTTGTGCGACACCATTATGCAATACAATGATAGAGTAATTGATTAACCTGCATGAGAACTTTGGTTCTGGATAAGATCCTGTGCTGGGACCTGTGACATATAATGTGGAATTAAAAGGAGGTCTGACACGCAATGCAGCACACGTGTATTAATGAAACAGGAAGACGGAGAGACAGACCCGGCTTATAAACCGGGCAACAACTGAGAGGCTCCATACACACTGAGGAAGCCGCCGAGGATACATGAAGGCGGAGAAACGCGTATGTGATGACAAGTGAGCTACAGCCGGCCGGCTTATTCATTCACTCCAGGAGACGCTGACTGCCTCTTAAACACCGCATATCTCAGTACCCGGTTTTCCGGACCCCAGTGCTAAGGGGGAATAAGGAGGACTCTCCTTCATCTGAGCTATACAACATCATAATATAGAGGTTGGTGCGTTATCTGGTGTTAAAGGGAGTTTCAAAATACCACGTTCATATAACAGTTTTCTTATCATGCCGCTGTGCTGATACATGGACAGTTTTACATCAGAATTGCCATATATTTCACACAGAGACTGTTGCTTCGTTTTTGCTTCTTAAAGGAAGGATAAATTATACAAGTTTTGTCCAATCAAATTAAACGGACAATACAAGTGACACTATACAGCGCAGGGACGCCTGCTAAGTTATATCTGTCAGCATAAAAAGTTATACCTATTAGTGGAGTTTATCCTGCTGTGTCTAAATATATAATTATTTTAAAATTTTGCTGTGTGCAACAGTTGTGTATTATATACATATTAACTGTTTTATGGATTGAATATATATTATAAGAAATCCGGCCGGTAACTGTATAATTGTATAATTTTCGCAATTTCATATATATATCATTATTTTTCATTTATTATCTTTTATTTTTTATTTAATTTTATAGACAATAAAATAAAAAAAAGTTTTTATTAAATGCTAAGCGCTGTTCCAGATTGTTTTTTCCTGTTCAAAAATGATGCTCCGAAATCAACTTCTGTCACCTCAGTGCTACATATTGGAATGGTACCTAAAGTTTAAAGCAGAAATTGGGGCACTTTTGAAATTTTCATTTTTGACCAATTCGATAGGTCCGGGGCTTAGGTAAGTTATCATATGTCACAAAACCGTTAAAGCTCCTGTTCAAAAATTATGCTCCGAAATCAACTTCTGTCACCTCAGTGATACATATTGGAATGGTACCTAAAGTTTTAAGCAGAAATTGGGGCACTTTTGAAATTTTCATTTTTGACCAATTCGATAGGTCCGGGGCTTAGGTAAGTTATCATATGTCACAAAACCGTTAAAGCTCCTGTTCAAAAATTATGCTCCGAAATCAACTTCTGTCACCTCAGTGATACATATTGGAATGGTACCTAAAGTTTAAAGCAGAAATTGGGGCTCTTTTGAAATTTTCATTTTTGACCAATTCGATAGGTCCGGGGCTTAGGTAAGTTATCATATGTCACAAAGCCGTTAAAGCTCCTGTTCAAAAATGATGCTCCGAAATCAACTTCTGTCACCTCAGTGCTACATATTGGAATGGTACCTAAAGCTTAAAGTAGAAATTGGGGCACTTTTGAAATTTTCATTTTTGACCAATTCGATAGGTCCGGGGCTTAGGTAAGTTATCATATGTCACAAAACCGTTAAAGCTCCTGTTCAAAAATGATGCTCCGAAATCAACTTCTGTCACCTCAGTGCTACATATTGGAATGGTACCTAAAGTTTAAAGTAGAAATTGGGGCACTTTTGAAATTTTCATTTTTGACCAATTCGATAGGTCCGGGGCTTAGGTAAGTTATATGTCACAAAATCGTTAAAGCTCCTGTTCAAAAATGATGCTCCGAAATCAACTTCTGTCACCTCAGTGCTACATATTGGAATGGTACCTAAAGTTTAAAGCAGAAATTGGGGCACTTTTGAAATTTTCATTTTTGACCAATTCGATAGGTCCGGGGCTTAGGTAAGTTATCATATGTCACAAAACCGTTAAAGCTCCTGTTCAAAAATGATGCTCCGAAATAAACTTCTGTCACCTCAGTGCTACATATTGGAATGGTACCTAAAGTTTAAAGCAGAAATTGGGGCACTTTTGAAATTTTCATTTTTGACCAATTCGATAGGTCCGGGCTTAGGTAAGTTATCTTATGTCACAAAACCGTTAAAGCTCCTGTTCAAAAATGATGCTCCGAAATCAACTTCTGTCACCTCAGTGCTACATATTGGAATGGTACCTAAAGTTTAAAGCAGAAATTGGGGCACTTTTGAAATTTTCATTTTTGACCAATTCGATAGGTCCGGGGCTTAGGTAAGTTATCATATGTCACAAAACCGTTAAAGCTCCTGTTCAAAAATTATGCTCCGAAATCAACTTCTGTCACCTCAGTGATACATATTGGAATGGTACCTAAAGTTTAAAGCAGAAATTGGGGCACTTTTGAAATTTTCATTTTTGACCAATTCGATAGGTCCGGGGCTTAGGTAAGTTATCATATGTCACAAAACCGTTAAAGCTCCTGTTCAAAAATTATGCTCCGAAATCAACTTCTGTCACCTCAGTGATACATATTGGAATGGTACCTAAAGTTTAAAGCAGAAATTGGGGCACTTTTGAAATTTTAATTTTTGACCAATTCGATAGGTCCGGGCCTTAGGTAAGTTATCATATGTCACAAAACCGTTAAAGCTCCTGTTCAAAAATTTTGCTCCAAAATCAACTTCTGTCACCTCAGTGATACATATTGGAATGGTACCTAAAGTTTAAAGCAGAAATAGGGGCACTTTTGAAATTTTCATTTTTGACCAATTCGATAGGTCTGGGCCTTAGGTAAGTTATCATATGTCACAAAACCATTAAAGCTCCTGTTCAAAAATTATGCTCCGAAATCAACTTCTGTCACCTCAGTGCTACATATTGGAATGGTACCTAAAGTTTATAGCAGAAATTGGGGCACTTTTGAAATTTTCATTTTTGACCAATTCGATAGGTCCGGGGCTTAGGTAAGTTATCATATGTCACAAAATCGTTAAAGCTCCTGTTCAAAAACGATGCTCCGAAATCAACTTCTGTCACCTCAGTGCTACATATTGGAATGGTACCTAAAGTTTAAAGCAGAAATTGGGGCACTTTTGACATTTTCATTTTTGACCCATTCGATAGGTCCGGGGCTTAGGTAAGTTATCATATGTCACAAAACCATTAAAGCTCCTGTTCAAAAATTATGCTCCGAAATCAACTTCTGTCACCTCAGTGCTACATATTGGAATGGTACCTAAAGTTTAAAGCAGAAATTGGGGCACTTTTGAAATTTTCATTTTTGACCAATTCGATAGGTCCGGGGCTTAGGTAAGTTATCATATGTCACAAAACCGTTAAAGCTCCTGTTCAAAAATGATGCTCCGAAATCAACTTCTGTCACCTCAGTGCTACATATTGGAATGGTACCTAAAGTTTAAAGCAGAAATTGGGGCACTTTTGAAATTTTCATTTTTGACCAATTCGATAGGTCCGGGGCTTAGGTAAGTTATCATATGTCACAAAACCGTTAAAGCTCCTGTTCAAAAATGATGCTCCGAAATCAACTTCTGTCACCTCAGTGCTACATATTGGAATGGTACCTAAAGTTTAAAGCATAAATAGGGGCACTTTAGAAATTTTCATTTTTGACCAATTCGATAGGTCCGGGGCTTAGGTAAGTTATCATATGTCACAAAACCGTTAAAGCTCCTGTTCAAAAATGATGCTCCGAAATCAACTTCTGTCACCTCAGTGCTATATATTGGAATGGTACCTAAAGTTTAAAGCAGAAATTGGGGCACTTTTGACATTTTCATTTTTGACCAATTCGATAGGTCTGAGGCTTAGGTAAGTTATCATATGTCACAAAACCGTTAAAGCTCCTGTTCAAAAATTATGCTCCAAAATCAACTTCTGTCACCTCAGTGATACATTTTGGAATGGTACCTAAAGTTTAAAGCAGAAATTGGGGCACTTTTGAAATTTTCATTTTTGACCAATTCGATAGGTCCGGGGCTTAGGTAAGTTATCATATGTCACAAAATCGTTAAAGCTCCTGTTCAAAAATGATGCTCCGAAATCAACTTCTGTCACCTCAGTGCTACATATTGGAATGGTACCTAAAGTTTAAAGCAGAAATTAGGGCACTTTTGAAAGTTTCATTTTTGACCAAATCGATAGGTCCGGGGCTTAGGTAAGTTATCATATGTCACAAAACCGTTAAAGCTCCTGTTCAAAAATGATGCTCCGAAATCAACTTCTGTCACCTCAGTGCTATATATTGGAATGGTACCTAAAGTTTAAAGCAGAAATTGGGGCACTTTTGAAATTTTCATTTTTGACCAATTCGATAGGTCCGGGGCTTAGGTAAGTTATCATATGTCACAAAACCGTTAAAGCTCCTGTTCAGAAATGATGCTCCAAAATCAACTTCTGGCACCTCAGTGCTACATATTGGATGGTACCTAAAGTTTAAAGCAGAAATAGGGGCACTTTAGTAATTTTCATTTTTGACCAATTCGATAGGTCCGGGGCTTAGGTAAGTTATCATATGTCACAAAACCATTAAAGCTCCTGTTCAAAAATGATGCTCCGAAATCAACTTCTGTCACCTCAGTGATACATATTGGAATGGTACCTAAAGTTTAAAGCAGAAATTGGGGCACTTTTGAAATTTTCATTTTTGACCAATTCGATAGGTCCGGGGCTTAGGTAAGTTATCATATGTCACAAAACCGTTAAAGCTCCTGTTCAAAAATTATGCTCCGAAATCAACTTCTGTCACCTCAGTGATACATATTGGAATGGTACCTAAAGTTTAAAGCAGAAATTGGGGCACTTTTGAAATTTTCATTTTTGACCAATTCGTTAGGTCCGGGGCTTAGGTAAGTTATCATATGTCACAAAACCATTAAAGCTCCACTTGAAAAATTATGCTCCGAAATCAACTTCTGTCACCTCAGTGCTACATATTGGAATGGTACCTAAAGTTTAAAGCAGAAATTGGGGCACTTTTAAAATTTTAATTTTTGACCAATTCGATAGGTCCGGGGCTTAGGTATGTCACAAAACCGTTAAAGCTCCTGTTTAAAAACTATGCTCCAAAATCAACTTCTGTCACCTCAGTGATACATTTTGGTATGGTACCTATAGTTTAAAGCAGAAATAGGGGCACTTTTAAAATTTTCATTTTTGACCAATTCGATAGGTCCGGGGCTTAGGTAAGTTATCATATGTCACAAAACCATTAAAGCTCCAGTTGAAAAATTATGCTCCGAAATCAACTTCTGTCACCTCAGTGCTACATATTGGAATGGTACCTAAAGTTTAAAGCAGAAATAGGGGCACTTTAGTAATTTTCATTTTTGACCAATTCGATAGGTCCGGGGCTTAGGTAAGTTATCATATGTCACAAAACCATTAAAGCTCCTGTTCAAAAATGATGCTCCGAAATCAACTTCTGTCACCTCAGTGATACATATTGGAATGGTACCTAAAGTTTAAAGCAGAAATTGGGGTACTTTTGAAATTTTCATTTTTGACCAATTCGATAGGTCCGGGGCTTAGGTAAGTTATCATATGTCACAAAACCGTTAAAGCTCCTGTTCAAAAATTATGCTCCGAAATCAACTTCTGTCACCTCAGTGATACATATTGGAATGGTACCTAAAGTTTAAAGCAGAAATTGGGGCACTTTTGACATTTTCATTTTTGACCAATTCGATAGGTCTGGGGCTTAGGTAAGTTATCATATGTCACAAAACCATTAAAGCTCCTGTTCAAAAATTATGCTCCGAAATCAACTTCTGTCACCTCAGTGCTACATATTGGAATGGTACCTAAAGTTTAAAGCAGAAATTGGGGCACTTTTGAAATTTTCATTTTTGACCAATTCGATAGGTCCGGGGCTGAGGTAAGTTATCATATGTCACAAAATCGTTAAAGCTCCTGTTCAAAAATGATGTTCCGAAATCAACTTCTGTCACCTCAGTGCTACATATTGGAATGGTACCTAAAGTTTAAAGCAGAAATTAGGGCACTTTTGAAAGTTTCATTTTTGACCAATTCGATAGGTCCGGGGCTTAGGTAAGTTATCATATGTCACAAAACCGTTAAAGCTCCTGTTCAAAAATGATGCTCCGAAATCAACTTCTGTCACCTCAGTGCTATATATTGGAATGGTACCTAAAGTTTAAAGCAGAAATTGGGGCACTTTTGACATTTTCATTTTTGACCAATTCGATAGGTCTGGGGCTTAGGTAAGTTATCATATGTCACAAAACCATTAAAGCTCCTGTTCAAAAATTATGCTCCGAAATTAACTTCTGTCACCTCAGTGCTACATATTGGAATGGTACCTAAAGTTTATAGCAGAAATTGGGGCACTTTTGAAATTTTCATTTTTGACCAATTCGATAGGTCCGGGGCTTAGGTAAGTTATCATATGTCACAAAATCGTTAAAGCTCCTGTTCAAAAATGATGCTCCGAAATCAACTTCTGTCACCTCAGTGCTACATATTGGAATGGTACCTAAAGTTTAAAGCAGAAATTGGGGCACTTTTGACATTTTCATTTTTGACCAATTCGATAGGTCTGGGGCTTAGGTAAGTTATCATATGTCACAAAACCATTAAAGCTCCTGTTCAAAAATTATGCTCCGAAATCAACTCCTGTCACCTCAGTGCTACATATTGGAATGGTACCTAAAGTTTAAAGCAGAAATTGGGGCACTTTTGAAATTTTCATTTTTGACCAATTCGATAGGTCCGGGGCTTAGGTAAGTTATCATATGTCACAAAATCGTTAAAGCTCCTGTCCAAAAATGATGCTCCGAAATCAACTTCTGTCACCTCAGTGCTACATATTGGAATGGTACCTAAAGTTTAAAGCAGAAATTAGGGCACTTTTGAAAGTTTCATTTTTGACCAATTCGATAGGTCCGGGGCTTAGGTAAGTTATCATATGTCACAAAACCGTTAAAGCTCCTGTTCAAAAATGATGCTCCGAAATCAACTTCTGTCACCTCAGTGCTATATATTGGAATGGTACCTAAAGTTTAAAGCAGAAATTGGGGCACTTTTGACATTTTCATTTTTGACCAATTCGATAGGTCTGGGGCTTAGGTAAGTTATCATATGTCACAAAACCATTAAAGCACCTGTTCAAAAATTATGCTCGGAAATCAACTTCTGTCACCTCAGTGCTACATATTGGAATGGTACCTAAAGTTTATAGCAGAAATTGGGGCACTTTTGAAATTTTCATTTTTGACCAATTCTATAGGTCCGGGGCTTAGGTAAGTTATCATATGTCACAAAATCGTTAAAGCTCCTGTTCAAAAATGATGCTCCGAAATCAACTTCTGTCACCTCAGTGCTACATATTGGAATGGTACCTAAAGTTTAAAGCAGAAATTGGGGCACTTTTGACATTTTCATTTTTGACCAATTCGATAGGTCTGGGGCTTAGGTAAGTTATCATATGTCACAAAACCATTAAAGCTCCTGTTCAAAAATTATGCTCCGAAATCAACTTCTGTCACCTCAGTGCTACATATTGGAATGGTACCTAAAGTTTAAACCAGAAATTGGGGCACTTTTGAAATTTTCATTTTTGACCAATTCGATAGGTCCGGGGCTTAGGTAAGTTATCATATGTCACAAAATCGTTAAAGCTCCTGTTCAAAAATGATGCTCCGAAATCAACTTCTGTCACCTCAGTGCTACATATTGGAATGGTACCTAAAGTTTAAAGCAGAAATTGGGGCACTTTTGAAATTTTCATTTTTGACCAATTCGATAGGTCCGGGGCTTAGGTAAGTTATCATATGTCACAAAACCGTTAAAGCTCCTGTTCAAAAATTATGCTCCGAAATCAACTTCTGTCACCTCAGTGATACATATTGGAATGGTACCTAAAGTTTTAAGCAGAAATTGGGGCACTTTTGAAATTTTCATTTTTGACCAATTCGATAGGTCCGGGGCTTAGGTAAGTTATCATATGTCACAAAACCGTTAAAGCTCCTGTTCAAAAATTATGCTCCGAAATCAACTTCTGTCACCTCAGTGATACATATTGGAATGGTACCTAAAGTTTAAAGCAGAAATTGGGGCACTTTTGAAATTTTAATTTTTGACCAATTCGATAGGTCCGGGCCTTAGGTAAGTTATCATATGTCACAAAACCGTTAAAGCTCCTGTTCAAAAATTTTGCTCCAAAATCAACTTCTGTCACCTCAGTGATACATATTGGAATGGTACCTAAAGTTTAAAGCAGAAATAGGGGCACTTTTGAAATTTTCATTTTTGACCAATTCGATAGGTCTGGGCCTTAGGTAAGTTATCATATGTCACAAAACCATTAAAGCTCCTGTTCAAAAATTATGCTCCGAAATCAACTTCTGTCACCTCAGTGCTACATATTGGAATGGTACCTAAAGTTTATAGCAGAAATTGGGGCACTTTTGAAATTTTCATTTTTGACCAATTCGATAGGTCCGGGGCTTAGGTAAGTTATCATATGTCACAAAATCGTTAAAGCTCCTGTTCAAAAATGATGCTCCGAAATCAACTTCTGTCACCTCAGTGCTACATATTGGAATGGTACCTAAAGTTTAAAGCAGAAATTAGGGCACTTTTGAAAGTTTCATTTTTGACCAATTCGATAGGTCCGGGGCTTAGGTAAGTTATCATATGTCACAAAACCGTTAAAGCTCCTGTTCAAAAATGATGCTCCGAAATCAACTTCTGTCACCTCAGTGCTATATATTGGAATGGTACCTAAAGTTTAAAGCAGAAATTGGGGCACTTTTGACATTTTCATTTTTGACCAATTCGATAGGTCTGGGGCTTAGGTAAGTTATCATATGTCACAAAACCATTAAAGCTCCTGTTCAAAAATTATGCTCCGAAATCAACTTCTGTCACCTCAGTGCTACATATTGGAATGGTACCTAAAGTTTATAGCAGAAATTGGGGCACTTTTGAAATTTTCATTTTTGACCAATTCGAAAGGTCCGGGGCTTAGGTAAGTTATCATATGTCACAAAATCGTTAAAGCTCCTGTTCAAAAATGATGCTCCGAAATCAACTTCTGTCACCTCAGTGCTACATATTGGAATGGTACCTAAAGTTTAAAGCAGAAATTGGGGCACTTTTGAAATTTTCATTTTTGACCAATTCGATAGGTCCGGGGCTTAGGTAAGTTATCATATGTCACAAAACCGTTAAAGCTCCTGTTCAAAAATTATGCTCCGAAATCAACTTCTGTCACCTCAGTGATACATATTGGAATGGTACCTAAAGTTTTAAGCAGAAATTGGGGCACTTTTGAAATTTTCAATTTTGACCAATTCGATAGGTCCGGGGCTTAGGTAAGTTATCATATGTCACAAAACCGTTAAAGCTCCTGTTCAAAAATTATGCTCCGAAATCAACTTCTGTCACCTCAGTGATACATATTGGAATGGTACCTAAAGTTTAAAGCAGAAATTAAGGCACTTTTGAAATTTTAATTTTTGACCAATTCGATAGGTCCGGGCCTTAGGTAAGTTATCATATGTCACAAAACCGTTAAAGCTCCTGTTCAAAAATTTTGCTCCAAAATCAACTTCTGTCACCTCAGTGATACATATTGGAATGGTACCTAAAGTTTAAAGCAGAAATAGGGGCACTTTTGAAATTTTCATTTTTGACCAATTCGATAGGTCCGGGGCTTAGGTAAGTTATCATATGTCAGAAAACCGTTAAAGCTCCTGTTCAAAAATGATGCTCCGAAATCAACTTCTGTCACCTCAGTGCTACATATTGGAATGGTACCTAAAGTTTAAAGTAGAAATTGGGGCACTTTTGAAATTTTCATTTTTGACCAATTCGATAGGTCCGGGGCTTAGGTAAGTTATATGTCACAAAATCGTTAAAGCTCCTGTTCAAAAATGATGCTCCGAAATCAACTTCTGTCACCTCAGTGCTACATATTGGAATGGTACCTAAAGTTTAAAGCAGAAATTGGGGCACTTTTGAAATTTTCATTTTTGACCAATTCGATAGGTCCGGTGCTTAGGTAAGTTATCATATATCACAAAACCGTTAAAGCTCCTGTTCAAAAATGATGCTCCGAAATAAACTTCTGTCACCTCAGTGCTACATATTGGAATGGTACCTAAAGTTTAAAGCAGAAATTGGGGCACTTTTGAAATTTTCATTTTTGACCAATTCGATAGGTCCGGGGCTTAGGTAAGTTATCATATGTCACAAAACCGTTAAAGCTCCTGTTCAAAAATGATGCTCCGAAATCAACTTCTGTCACCTCAGTGATACATATTGGAATGGTACCTAAAGTTTAAAGCAGAAATTGGGGCACTTTTGAAATTTTCATTTTTGACCAATTCGATAGGTCCGGGGCTTAGGTAAGTTATCATATGTCACAAAACCGTTAAAGCTCCTGTTCAAAAATGATGCTCCGAAATCAACTTCTGTCACCTCAGTGCTACATATTGGAATGGTACCTAAAGTTTAAAGCAGAAATTGGGGCACTTTTAAAATTTTCATTTTTGACCAATTCGATAGGTCTGGGCCTTAGGTAAGTTATCATATGTCACAAAACCGTTAAAGCTCCTGTTCAAAAATGATGCTCCAAAATCAACTTCTGGCACCTCAGTGCTACATATTGGAATGGTACCTAAAGTTTAAAGCATAAATAGGGGCACTTTAGAAATTTTCATTTTTGACCAATTCGATAGGTCCGGGGCTTAGGTAAGTTATCATATGTCACAAAACCGTTAAAGCTCCTGTTCAAAAATTTTGCTCCAAAATCAACTTCTGTCACCTCAGTGATACATATTGGAATGGTACCTAAAGTTTAAAGCAGAAATAGGGGCACTTTTGAAATTTTCATTTTTGACCAATTCGATAGGTCTGGGCCTTAGGTAAGTTATCATATGTCACAAAACCGTTAAAGCTCCTGTTCAAAAATTATGCTCCAAAATCAACTCCTGTCACCTCAGTGATACATATTGGAATGGTACCTAAAGTTTAAAGCAGAAATTGGGGCACTTTTGAAATTTTCATTTTTGACCAATTCGATAGGTCCGGGGCTTAGGTAAGTTATCATATGTCACAAAACCGTTAAAGCTCCTGTTCAAAAATGATGCTCCGAAATCAACTTCTGTCACCTCAGTGCTACATATTGGAATGGTACCTAAAGTTTAAAGCAGAAATTGGGGCACTTTTGAAATTTTCATTTTTGACCAATTCGATAGGTCCGGGGCTTAGGTAAGTTATCATATGTCACAAAACCGTTAAAGCTCCTGTTCAAAAATGATGCTCCGAAATAAACTTCTGTCACCTCAGTGCTACATATTGGAATGGTACCTAAAGTTTAAAGCAGAAATTGGGGCACTTTTGAAATTTTCATTTTTGACCAATTCGATAGGTCCGGGCTTAGGTAAGTTATCTTATGTCACAAAACCGTTAAAGCTCCTGTTCAAAAATGATGCTCCGAAATCAACTTCTGTCACCTCAGTGCTACATATTGGAATGGTACCTAAAGTTTAAAGCAGAAATTGGGGCACTTTTGAAATTTTCATTTTTGACCAATTCGATAGGTCCGGGGCTTAGGTAAGTTATCATATGTCACAAAACCGTTAAAGCTCCTGTTCAAAAATTATGCTCCGAAATCAACTTCTGTCACCTCAGTGATACATATTGGAATGGTACCTAAAGTTTAAAGCAGAAATTGGGGCACTTTTGAAATTTTCATTTTTGACCAATTCGATAGGTCCGGGGCTTAGGTAAGTTATCATATGTCACAAAACCGTTAAAGCTCCTGTTCAAAAATTATGCTCCGAAATCAACTTCTGTCACCTCAGTGATACATATTGGAATGGTACCTAAAGTTTAAAGCAGAAATTGGGGCACTTTTGAAATTTTAATTTTTGACCAATTCGATAGGTCCGGGCCTTAGGTAAGTTATCATATGTCACAAAACCGTTAAAGCTCCTGTTCAAAAATTTTGCTCCAAAATCAACTTCTGTCACCTCAGTGATACATATTGGAATGGTACCTAAAGTTTAAAGCAGAAATAGGGGCACTTTTGAAATTTTCATTTTTGACCAATTCGATAGGTCTGGGCCTTAGGTAAGTTATCATATGTCACAAAACCATTAAAGCTCCTGTTCAAAAATTATGCTCCGAAATCAACTTCTGTCACCTCAGTGCTACATATTGGAATGGTACCTAAAGTTTATAGCAGAAATTGGGGCACTTTTGAAATTTTCATTTTTGACCAATTCGATAGGTCCGGGGCTTAGGTAAGTTATCATATGTCACAAAATCGTTAAAGCTCCTGTTCAAAAACGATGCTCCGAAATCAACTTCTGTCACCTCAGTGCTACATATTGGAATGGTACCTAAAGTTTAAAGCAGAAATTGGGGCTCTTTTGACATTTTCATTTTTGACCAATTCGATAGGTCTGGGGCTTAGGTAAGTTATCATATGTCACAAAACCATTAAAGCTCCTGTTCAAAAATTATGCTCCGAAATCAACTTCTGTCACCTCAGTGCTACATATTGGAATGGTACCTAAAGTTTAAAGCAGAAATTGGGGCACTTTTGAAATTTTCATTTTTGACCAATTCGATAGGTCCGGGGCTTAGGTAAGTTATCATATGTCACAAAACCGTTAAAGCTCCTGTTCAAAAATGATGCTCCGAAATCAACTTCTGTCACCTCAGTGCTACATATTGGAATGGTACCTAAAGTTTAAAGCAGAAATTAGGGCACTTTTGAAAGTTTCATTTTTGACCAATTCGATAGGTCCGGGGCTTAGGTAAGTTATCATATGTCACAAAACCGTTAAAGCTCCTGTTCAAAAATGATGCTCCGAAATCAACTTCTGTCACCTCAGTGCTATATATTGGAATGGTACCTAAAGTTTAAAGCAGAAATTGGGGCACTTTTGACATTTTCATTTTTGACCAATTCGATAGGTCTGGGGCTTAGGTAAGTTATCATATGTCACAAAACCATTAAAGCTCCTGTTCAAAAATTATGCTCCGAAATCAACTTCTGTCACCTCAGTGCTACATATTGGAATGGTACCTAAAGTTTATAGCAGAAATTGGGGCACTTTTGAAATTTTCATTTTTGACCAATTCGATAGGTCCGGGGCTTAGGTAAGTTATCATATGTCACAAAATCGTTAAAGCTCCTGTTCAAAAATGATGCTCCGAAATCAACTTCTGTCACCTCAGTGCTACATATTGGAATGGTACCTAAAGTTTAAAGCAGAAATTGGGGCACTTTTGAAATTTTCATTTTTGACCAATTCGATAGGTCCGGGGCTTAGGTAAGTTATCATATGTCACAAAACCGTTAAAGCTCCTGTTCAAAAATTATGCTCCGAAATCAACTTCTGTCACCTCAGTGATACATATTGGAATGGTACCTAAAGTTTTAAGCAGAAATTGGGGCACTTTTGAAATTTTCATTTTTGACCAATTCGATAGGTCCGGGGCTTAGGTAAGTTATCATATGTCACAAAACCGTTAAAGCTCCTGTTCAAAAATTATGCTCCGAAATCAACTTCTGTCACCTCAGTGATACATATTGGAATGGTACCTAAAGTTTAAAGCAGAAATTGGGGCTCTTTTGAAATTTTCATTTTTGACCAATTCGATAGGTCCGGGGCTTAGGTAAGTTATCATATGTCACAAAGCCGTTAAAGCTCCTGTTCAAAAATGATGCTCCGAAATCAACTTCTGTCACCTCAGTGCTACATATTGGAATGGTACCTAAAGCTTAAAGTAGAAATTGGGGCACTTTTGAAATTTTCATTTTTGACCAATTCGATAGGTCCGGGGCTTAGGTAAGTTATCATATGTCACAAAACCGTTAAAGCTCCTGTTCAAAAATGATGCTCCGAAATCAACTTCTGTCACCTCAGTGCTACATATTGGAATGGTACCTAAAGTTTAAAGTAGAAATTGGGGCACTTTTGAAATTTTCATTTTTGACCAATTCGATAGGTCCGGGGCTTAGGTAAGTTATATGTCACAAAATCGTTAAAGCTCCTGTTCAAAAATGATGCTCCGAAATCAACTTCTGTCACCTCAGTGCTACATATTGGAATGGTACCTAAAGTTTAAAGCAGAAATTGGGGCACTTTTGAAATTTTCATTTTTGACCAATTCGATAGGTCCGGGGCTTAGGTAAGTTATCATATGTCACAAAACCGTTAAAGCTCCTGTTCAAAAATGATGCTCCGAAATAAACTTCTGTCACCTCAGTGCTACATATTGGAATGGTACCTAAAGTTTAAAGCAGAAATTGGGGCACTTTTGAAATTTTCATTTTTGACCAATTCGATAGGTCCGGGCTTAGGTAAGTTATCTTATGTCACAAAACCGTTAAAGCTCCTGTTCAAAAATGATGCTCCGAAATCAACTTCTGTCACCTCAGTGCTACATATTGGAATGGTACCTAAAGTTTAAAGCAGAAATTGGGGCACTTTTGAAATTTTCATTTTTGACCAATTCGATAGGTCCGGGGCTTAGGTAAGTTATCATATGTCACAAAACCGTTAAAGCTCCTGTTCAAAAATTATGCTCCGAAATCAACTTCTGTCACCTCAGTGATACATATTGGAATGGTACCTAAAGTTTAAAGCAGAAATTGGGGCACTTTTGAAATTTTCATTTTTGACCAATTCGATAGGTCCGGGGCTTAGGTAAGTTATCATATGTCACAAAATCGTTAAAGCTCCTGTTCAAAAATGATGCTCCGAAATCAACTTCTGTCACCTCAGTGCTACATATTGGAATGGTACCTAAAGTTTAAAGCAGAAATTGGGGCACTTTTGAAATTTTCATTTTTGACCAATTCGATAGGTCCGGGGCTTAGGTAAGTTATCATATGTCACAAAACCGTTAAAGCTCCTGTTCAAAAATTATGCTCCGAAATCAACTTCTGTCACCTCAGTGATACATATTGGAATGGTACCTAAAGTTTTAAGCAGAAATTGGGGCACTTTTGAAATTTTCATTTTTGACCAATTCGATAGGTCCGGGGCTTAGGTAAGTTATCATATGTCACAAAACCGTTAAAGCTCCTGTTCAAAAATTATGCTCCGAAATCAACTTCTGTCACCTCAGTGATACATATTGGAATGGTACCTAAAGTTTAAAGCAGAAATTGGGGCTCTTTTGAAATTTTCATTTTTGACCAATTCGATAGGTCCGGGGCTTAGGTAAGTTATCATATGTCACAAAGCCGTTAAAGCTCCTGTTCAAAAATGATGCTCCGAAATCAACTTCTGTCACCTCAGTGCTACATATTGGAATGGTACCTAAAGCTTAAAGTAGAAATTGGGGCACTTTTGAAATTTTCATTTTTGACCAATTCGATAGGTCCGGGGCTTAGGTAAGTTATCATATGTCACAAAACCGTTAAAGCTCCTGTTCAAAAATGATGCTCCGAAATCAACTTCTGTCACCTCAGTGCTACATATTGGAATGGTACCTAAAGTTTAAAGTAGAAATTGGGGCACTTTTGAAATTTTCATTTTTGACCAATTCGATAGGTCCGGGGCTTAGGTAAGTTATATGTCACAAAATCGTTAAAGCTCCTGTTCAAAAATGATGCTCCGAAATCAACTTCTGTCACCTCAGTGCTACATATTGGAATGGTACCTAAAGTTTAAAGCAGAAATTGGGGCACTTTTGAAATTTTCATTTTTGACCAATTCGATAGGTCCGGGGCTTAGGTAAGTTATCATATGTCACAAAACCGTTAAAGCTCCTGTTCAAAAATGATGCTCCGAAATAAACTTCTGTCACCTCAGTGCTACATATTGGAATGGTACCTAAAGTTTAAAGCAGAAATTGGGGCACTTTTGAAATTTTCATTTTTGACCAATTCGATAGGTCCGGGCTTAGGTAAGTTATCTTATGTCACAAAACCGTTAAAGCTCCTGTTCAAAAATGATGCTCCGAAATCAACTTCTGTCACCTCAGTGCTACATATTGGAATGGTACCTAAAGTTTAAAGCAGAAATTGGGGCACTTTTGAAATTTTCATTTTTGACCAATTCGATAGGTCCGGGGCTTAGGTAAGTTATCATATGTCACAAAACCGTTAAAGCTCCTGTTCAAAAATTATGCTCCGAAATCAACTTCTGTCACCTCAGTGATACATATTGGAATGGTACCTAAAGTTTAAAGCAGAAATTGGGGCACTTTTGAAATTTTCATTTTTGACCAATTCGATAGGTCCGGGGCTTAGGTAAGTTATCATATGTCACAAAACCGTTAAAGCTCCTGTTCAAAAATTATGCTCCGAAATCAACTTCTGTCACCTCAGTGATACATATTGGAATGGTACCTAAAGTTTAAAGCAGAAATTGGGGCACTTTTGAAATTTTAATTTTTGACCAATTCGATAGGTCCGGGCCTTAGGTAAGTTATCATATGTCACAAAACCGTTAAAGCTCCTGTTCAAAAATTTTGCTCCAAAATCAACTTCTGTCACCTCAGTGATACATATTGGAATGGTACCTAAAGTTTAAAGCAGAAATAGGGGCACTTTTGAAATTTTCATTTTTGACCAATTCGATAGGTCTGGGCCTTAGGTAAGTTATCATATGTCACAAAACCATTAAAGCTCCTGTTCAAAAATTATGCTCCGAAATCAACTTCTGTCACCTCAGTGCTACATATTGGAATGGTACCTAAAGTTTATAGCAGAAATTGGGGCACTTTTGAAATTTTCATTTTTGACCAATTCGATAGGTCCGGGGCTTAGGTAAGTTATCATATGTCACAAAATCGTTAAAGCTCCTGTTCAAAAACGATGCTCCGAAATCAACTTCTGTCACCTCAGTGCTACATATTGGAATGGTACCTAAAGTTTAAAGCAGAAATTGGGGCACTTTTGACATTTTCATTTTTGACCCATTCGATAGGTCCGGGGCTTAGGTAAGTTATCATATGTCACAAAACCATTAAAGCTCCTGTTCAAAAATTATGCTCCGAAATCAACTTCTGTCACCTCAGTGCTACATATTGGAATGGTACCTAAAGTTTAAAGCAGAAATTGGGGCACTTTTGAAATTTTCATTTTTGACCAATTCGATAGGTCCGGGGCTTAGGTAAGTTATCATATGTCACAAAACCGTTAAAGCTCCTGTTCAAAAATGATGCTCCGAAATCAACTTCTGTCACCTCAGTGCTACATATTGGAATGGTACCTAAAGTTTAAAGCAGAAATTGGGGCACTTTTGAAATTTTCATTTTTGACCAATTCGATAGGTCCGGGGCTTAGGTAAGTTATCATATGTCACAAAACCGTTAAAGCTCCTGTTCAAAAATGATGCTCCGAAATCAACTTCTGTCACCTCAGTGCTACATATTGGAATGGTACCTAAAGTTTAAAGCATAAATAGGGGCACTTTAGAAATTTTCATTTTTGACCAATTCGATAGGTCCGGGGCTTAGGTAAGTTATCATATGTCACAAAACCGTTAAAGCTCCTGTTCAAAAATGATGCTCCGAAATCAACTTCTGTCACCTCAGTGCTATATATTGGAATGGTACCTAAAGTTTAAAGCAGAAATTGGGGCACTTTTGACATTTTCATTTTTGACCAATTCGATAGGTCTGAGGCTTAGGTAAGTTATCATATGTCACAAAACCGTTAAAGCTCCTGTTCAAAAATTATGCTCCAAAATCAACTTCTGTCACCTCAGTGATACATTTTGGAATGGTACCTAAAGTTTAAAGCAGAAATTGGGGCACTTTTGAAATTTTCATTTTTGACCAATTCGATAGGTCCGGGGCTTAGGTAAGTTATCATATGTCACAAAATCGTTAAAGCTCCTGTTCAAAAATGATGCTCCGAAATCAACTTCTGTCACCTCAGTGCTACATATTGGAATGGTACCTAAAGTTTAAAGCAGAAATTAGGGCACTTTTGAAAGTTTCATTTTTGACCAAATCGATAGGTCCGGGGCTTAGGTAAGTTATCATATGTCACAAAACCGTTAAAGCTCCTGTTCAAAAATGATGCTCCGAAATCAACTTCTGTCACCTCAGTGCTATATATTGGAATGGTACCTAAAGTTTAAAGCAGAAATTGGGGCACTTTTGACATTTTCATTTTTGACCAATTCGATAGGTCTGGGGCTTAGGTAAGTTATCATATGTCACAAACCATTAAAGCTCCTGTTCAAAAATTATGCTCCGAAATCAACTTATGTCACCTCAGTGCTACATATTGGAATGGTACCTAAAGTTTAAAGCAGAAATTGGGGCACTTTTGAAATTTTCATTTTTGACCAATTCGATAGGTCTGGGGCTTAGGTAAGTTATCATATGTCACAAAATCGTTAAAGCTCCTGTTCAAAAATGATGCTCCGAAATCAACTTCTGTCACCTCAGTGCTACATATTGGAATGGTACCTAAAGTTGAAAGCATAAATAGGGGTACTTTAGAAATTTTCATTTTTGACCAATTCGATAGGTCCGGGGCTTAGGTAAGTTATCATATGTCACAAAACCGTTAAAGCTCCTATTCAAAAATGATGCTCCGAAATCAACTTCTGTCACCTCAGTGCTATATATTGGAATGGTACCTAAAGTTTAAAGCAGAAATTGGGGCACTTTTGACATTTTCATTTTTGACCAATTCGATAGGTCTGGGGCTTAGGTAAGTTATCATATGTCACAAAACCATTAAAGCTCCTGTTCAAAAATTATGCTCCGAAATCAACTTCTGTCACCTCAGTGCTACATATTGGAATGGTACCTAAAGTTAAAAGCAGAAATTGGGGCACTTTTGAAATTTTCATTTTTGACCAATTTGATAGGTCCGGGGCTTAGGTAAGTTATCATATGTCACAAAATCGTTAAAGCTCCTGTTCAAAAATGATCCTCCGAAATCAACTTCTGTCACCTCAGTGCTACATATTGGAATGGTACCTAAAGTTTAAAGCAGAAATTGGGGCACTTTTGAAATTTTCATTTTTGACCAATTCGATAGGTCCGGGGCTTAGGTAAGTTATCATATGTCACAAAACCGTTAAAGCTCCTGTTCAAAAATGATGCTCCGAAATCAACTTCTGTCACCTCAGTGCTACATATTGGAATGGTGCCTAAAGTTTAAAGTAGAAATTGGGGCACTTTTGAAATTTTCATTTTTGACCAATTCGATAGGTCCGGGGCTTAGGTAAGTTATCATATGTCACAAAACCGTTAAAGCTCCTGTTCAAAAATAATGCTCCGAAATCAACTTCTGTCACCTCAGTGCTACATATTGGAATGGTACCTAAAGTTTAAAGCAGAAATTGGGGCACTTTTGAAATTTTCATTTTTGACCAATTCGATAGGTCCGGGGCTTAGGTAAGTTATCATATGTCACAAAACCGTTAAAGCTCCAGTTCAAAAATGATGCTCCGAAATCAACTTCTGTCACCTCAGTGATACATATTGGAATGGTACCTAAAGTTTAAAGCAGAAATTGGGGCACTTTTGAAATTTTCATTTTTGACCAATTCGATAGGTCCGGGGCTTAGGTAAGTTATCATATGTCACAAAACCGTTAAAGCTCCTGTTCAAAAATGATGCTCCGAAATCAACTTCTGTCACCTCAGTGCTACATATTGGAATGGTACCTAAAGTTTAAAGCAGAAATTGGGGCACTTTTGAAATTTTCATTTTTGACCAATTCGATAGGTCTGGGCCTTAGGTAAGTTATCATATGTCACAAAACCGTTAAAGCTCCTGTTCAAAAATGATGCTCCAAAATCAACTTCTGGCACCTCAGTGCTACATATTGGAATGGTACCTAAAGTTTAAAGCAGAAATTGGGGCACTTTTGAAATTTTCATTTTTGACCAATTCGATAGGTCCGGGGCTTAGGTAAGTTATCATATGTCACAAAATCGTTAAAGCTCCTGTTCAAAAATGATCCTCCGAAATCAACTTCTGTCACCTCAGTGCTACATATTGGAATGGTACCTAAAGTTTAAAGCAGAAATTGGGGCACTTTTGAAATTTTCATTTTTGACCAATTCGATAGGTCCGGGGCTTAGGTAAGTTATCATATGTCACAAAACCGTTAAAGCTCCTGTTCAAAAATTATGCTCCGAAATCAACTTCTGTCACCTCAGTGATACATATTGGAATGGTACCTAAAGTTTTAAGCAGAAATTGGGGCACTTTTGAAATTTTCATTTTTGACCAATTCGATAGGTCCGGGGCTTAGGTAAGTTATCATAGGTCACAAAACCGTTAAAGCTCCTGTTCAAAAATTATGCTCCGAAATCAACTTCTGTCACCTCAGTGATACATATTGGAATGGTACCTAAAGTTTAAAGCAGAAATTGGGGCACTTTTGAAATTTTAATTTTTGACCAATTCGATAGGTCCGGGCCTTAGGTAAGTTATCATATGTCACAAAACCGTTAAAGCTCCTGTTCAAAAATTTTGCTCCAAAATCAACTTCTGTCACCTCAGTGATACATATTGGAATGGTACCTAAAGTTTAAAGCAGAAATAGGGGCACTTTTGAAATTTTCATTTTTGACCAATTCGATAGGTCTGGGGCTTAGGTAAGTTATCATATGTCACAAAACCATTAAAGCTCCTGTTCAAAAATTATGCTCCGAAATCAACTTCTGTCACCTCAGTGCTACATATTGGAATGGTACCTAAAGTTAAAAGCAGAAATTGGGGCACTTTTGAAATTTTAATTTTTGACCAATTCGATAGGTCCGGGCCTTAGGTAAGTTATCATATGTCACAAAACCGTTAAAGCTCCTGTTCAAAAATTATGCTCCAAAATCAACTCCTGTCACCTCAGTGATACATATTGGAATGGTACCTAAAGTTTAAAGCAGAAATTGGGGCACTTTTGAAATTTTCATTTTTGACCAGATCGATAGGTCCGGGGCTTAGGTAAGTTATCATATGTCACAAAACCGTTAAAGCTCCTGTTCAAAAATGATGCTCCGAAATCAACTTCTGTCACCTCAGTGCTACATATTGGAATGGTACCTAAAGTTTAAAGTAGAAATTGGGGCACTTTTGAAATTTTCATTATTGACCAATTCGATAGGTCCGGGGCTTAGGTAAGTTATATGTCACAAAATCGTTAAAGCTCCTGTTCAAAAATTATGCTTCGAAATCAACTTCTGTCACCTCAGTGATACATATTGGAATGGTACCTAAAGTTTAAAGCAAAAATTGGGGCACTTTTGAAATTTTCATTTTTGACCAATTCGATAGGTCCGGGGCTTAGGTAAGTTATCATATGTCACAAAACCGTTAAAGCTCCTGTTAAAAAATGATGCTCCGAAATAAAATTCTGTCACCTCAGTGCTACATATTGGAATGGTACCTAAAGTTTAAAGCAGAAATTGGGGCACTTTTGAAATTTTCATTTTTGACCAATTCGATAGGTCCGGGGCTTAGGTAAGTTATCATATGTCACAAAACCGTTAAAGCTCCTGTTCAAAAATAATGCTCCGAAATCAACTTCTGTCACCTCAGTGCTACATATTGGAATGGTACCTAAAGTTTAAAGCAGAAATTGGGGCACTTTTGAAATTTTCATTTTTGACCAATTCGATAGGTCCGGGGCTTAGGTAAGTTATCATATGTCACAAAACCGTTAAAGCTCCTGTTAAAAAATGATGCTCCGAAATAAACTTCTGTCACCTCAGTGCTACATATTGGAATGGTACCTAAAGTTTAAAGCAGAAATTGGGGCACTTTTGAAATTTTCATTATTGACCAATTCGATAGGTCCGGGGCTTAGGTAAGTTATATGTCACAAAATCGTTAAAGCTCCTGTTCAAAAATTATGCTTCGAAATCAACTTCTGTCACCTCAGTGCTACATATTGGAATGGTACCTAAAGTTTAAAGCAGAAATTGGGGCACTTTTGAAATTTTCATTTTTGACCAATTCGATAGGTCCGGGGCTTAGGTAAGTTATCATATGTCACAAAACCGTTAAAGCTCCTGTTCAAAAATGATGCTCCGAAATCAACTTCTGTCACCTCAGTGCTACATATTGGAATGGTACCTAAAGTTTAAAGCAGAAATTGGGGCACTTTTGAAATTTTCATTTTTGACCAATTCGATAGGTCTGGGCCTTAGGTAAGTTATCATATGTCACAAAACCGTTAAAGCTCCTGTTCAAAAATGATGCTCCAAAATCAACTTCTGTCACCTCAGTGATACATATTGGAATGGTACCTAAAGTTTAAAGCAAAAATTGGGGCACTTTTGAAATTTTCATTTTTGACCAATTCGATAGGTCCGGGGCTTAGGTAAGTTATCATATGTCACAAAACCGTTAAAGCTCCTGTTAAAAAATGATGCTCCGAAATAAACTTCTGTCACCTCAGTGCTACATATTGGAATGGTACCTAAAGTTTAAAGCAGAAATTGGGGCACTTTTGAAATTTTCATTTTTGACCAATTCGATAGGTCCGGGGCTTAGGTAAGTTATCATATGTCACAAAACCGTTAAAGCTCCTGTTCAAAAATAATGCTCCGAAATCAACTTCTGTCACCTCAGTGCTACATATTGGAATGGTACCTAAAGTTTAAAGCAGAAATTGGGGCACTTTTGAAATTTTCATTTTTGACCAATTCGATAGGTCCGGGGCTTAGGTAAGTTATCATATGTCACAAAACCGTTAAAGCTCCTGTTAAAAAATGATGCTCCGAAATAAACTTCTGTCACCTCAGTGCTACATATTGGAATGGTACCTAAAGTTTAAAGCAGAAATTGGGGCACTTTTGAAATTTTCATTTTTGACCAATTCGATAGGTCCGGGGCTTAGGTAAGTTATCATATGTCACAAAACCGTTAAAGCTCCTGTTCAAAAATAATGCTCCGAAATCAACTTCTGTCACCTCAGTGCTACATATTGGAATGGTACCTAAAGTTTAAAGCAGAAATTGGGGCACTTTTGAAATTTTCATTTTTGACCAATTCGATAGGTCCGGGGCTTAGGTAAGTTATCATATGTCACAAAACCGTTAAAGCTCCTGTTCAAAAATGATGCTCCGAAATCAACTTCTGTCACCTCAGTGATACATATTGGAATGGTACCTAAAGTTTAAAGCAGAAATTGGGGCACTTTTGAAATTTTCATTTTTGACCAATTCGATAGGTCCGGGGCTTAGGTAAGTTATCATATGTCACAAAACCGTTAAAGCTCCTGTTCAAAAATGATGCTCCGAAATCAACTTCTGTCACCTCAGTGCTACATATTGGAATGGTACCTAAAGTTTAAAGCAGAAATTGGGGCACTTTTGAAATTTTCATTTTTGACCAATTCGATAGGTCTGGGCCTTAGGTAAGTTATCATATGTCACAAAACCGTTAAAGCTCCTGTTCAAAAATGATGCTCCAAAATCAACTTCTGGCACCTCAGTGCTACATATTGGAATGGTACCTAAAGTTTAAAGCATAAATAGGGGCACTTTAGAAATTTTCATTTTTGACCAATTCGATAGGTCCGGGGCTTAGGTAAGTTATCATATGTCACAAAACCGTTAAAGCTCCTGTTCAAAAATTTTGCTCCAAAATCAACTTCTGTCACCTCAGTGATACATATTGGAATGGTACCTAAAGTTTAAAGCAGAAATAGGGGCACTTTTGAAATTTTCATTTTTGACCAATTCGATAGGTCTGGGCCTTAGGTAAGTTATCATATGTCACAAAACCGTTAAAGCTCCTGTTCAAAAATTATGCTCCAAAATCAACTCCTGTCACCTCAGTGATACATATTGGAATGGTACCTAAAGTTTAAAGCAGAAATTGGGGCACTTTTGAAATTTTCATTTTTGACCAATTCGATAGGTCCGGGGCTTAGGTAAGTTATCATATGTCACAAAACCGTTAAAGCTCCTGTTCAAAAATGATGCTCCGAAATCAACTTCTGTCACCTCAGTGCTACATATTGGAATGGTGCCTAAAGTTTAAAGTAGAAATTGGGGCACTTTTGAAATTTTCATTTTTGACCAATTCGATAGGTCCGGGGCTTAGGTAAGTTATCATACGTCACAAAATCGTTAAAGCTCCTGTTCAAAAATGATGCTCCGAAATCAACTTCTGTCACCTCAGTGCTACATATTGGAATGGTACCTAAAGTTTAAAGCAGAAATTGGGGCACTTTTGAAATTTTCATTTTTGACCAATTCGATAGGTCCGGGGCTTAGGTAAGTTATCATATGTCACAAAACCGTTAAAGCTCCTGTTCAAAAATGATGCTCCGAAATAAACTTCTGTCACCTCAGTGCTACATATTGGAATGGTACCTAAAGTTTAAAGCAGAAATTGGGGCACTTTTGAAATTTTCATTTTTGACCAATTCGATAGGTCCGGGGCTTAGGTAAGTTATCATATGTCACAAAACCGTTAAAGCTCCTGTTCAAAAATGATGCTCCGAAATCAACTTCTGTCACCTCAGTGCTACATATTGGAATGGTACCTAAAGTTTAAAGCATAAATAGGGGCACTTTAGAAATTTTCATTTTTGACCAATTCGATAGGTCCGGGGCTTAGGTAAGTTATCATATGTCACAAAACCGTTAAAGCTCCTGTTCAAAAATGATGCTCCGAAATCAACTTCTGTCACCTCAGTGCTATATATTGGAATGGTACCTAAAGTTTAAAGCAGAAATTGGGGCACTTTTGACATTTTCATTTTTGACCAATTCGATAGGTCTGAGGCTTAGGTAAGTTATCATATGTCACAAAACCGTTAAAGCTCCTGTTCAAAAATTATGCTCCAAAATCAACTTCTGTCACCTCAGTGATACATTTTGGAATGGTACCTAAAGTTTAAAGCAGAAATTGGGGCACTTTTGAAATTTTCATTTTTGACCAATTCGATAGGTCCGGGGCTTAGGTAAGTTATCATATGTCACAAAATCGTTAAAGCTCCTGTTCAAAAATGATGCTCCGAAATCAACTTCTGTCACCTCAGTGCTACATATTGGAATGGTACCTAAAGTTTAAAGCAGAAATTAGGGCACTTTTGAAAGTTTCATTTTTGACCAAATCGATAGGTCCGGGGCTTAGGTAAGTTATCATATGTCACAAAACCGTTAAAGCTCCTGTTCAAAAATGATGCTCCGAAATCAACTTCTGTCACCTCAGTGCTATATATTGGAATGGTACCTAAAGTTTAAAGCAGAAATTGGGGCACTTTTGACATTTTCATTTTTGACCAATTCGATAGGTCTGGGGCTTAGGTAAGTTATCATATGTCACAAACCATTAAAGCTCCTGTTCAAAAATTATGCTCCGAAATCAACTTATGTCACCTCAGTGCTACATATTGGAATGGTACCTAAAGTTTAAAGCAGAAATTGGGGCACTTTTGAAATTTTCATTTTTGACCAATTCGATAGGTCTGGGGCTTAGGTAAGTTATCATATGTCACAAAATCGTTAAAGCTCCTGTTCAAAAATGATGCTCCGAAATCAACTTCTGTCACCTCAGTGCTACATATTGGAATGGTACCTAAAGTTGAAAGCATAAATAGGGGTACTTTAGAAATTTTCATTTTTGACCAATTCGATAGGTCCGGGGCTTAGGTAAGTTATCATATGTCACAAAACCGTTAAAGCTCCTATTAAAAAATGATGCTCCGAAATCAACTTCTGTCACCTCAGTGCTATATATTGGAATGGTACCTAAAGTTTAAAGCAGAAATTGGGGCACTTTTGACATTTTCATTTTTGACCAATTCGATAGGTCTGGGGCTTAGGTAAGTTATCATATGTCACAAAACCATTAAAGCTCCTGTTCAAAAATTATGCTCCGAAATCAACTTCTGTCACCTCAGTGCTACATATTGGAATGGTACCTAAAGTTAAAAGCAGAAATTGGGGCACTTTTGAAATTTTCATTTTTGACCAATTCGATAGGTCCGGGGCTTAGGTAAGTTATCATATGTCACAAAATCGTTAAAGCTCCTGTTCAAAAATGATCCTCCGAAATCAACTTCTGTCACCTCAGTGCTACATATTGGAATGGTACCTAAAGTTTAAAGCAGAAATTGGGGCACTTTTGACATTTTCATTTTTGACCAATTCGATAGGTCTGGGGCTTAGGTAAGTTATCATATGTCACAAACCATTAAAGCTCCTGTTCAAAAATTATGCTCCGAAATCAACTTATGTCACCTCAGTGCTACATATTGGAATGGTACCTAAAGTTTAAAGCAGAAATTGGGGCACTTTTGAAATTTTCATTTTTGACCAATTCGATAGGTCCGGGGCTTAGGTAAGTTATCATATGTCACAAAATCGTTAAAGCTCCTGTTCAAAAATGATGCTCCGAAATCAACTTCTGTCACCTCAGTGCTACATATTGGAATGGTACCTAAAGTTTAAAGCATAAATAGGGGTACTTTAGAAATTTTCATTTTTGACCAATTCGATAGGTCCGGGGCTTAGGTAAGTTATCATATGTCACAAAACCGTTAAAGCTCCTGTTCAAAAATGATGCTCCGAAATCAACTTCTGTCACCTCAGTGCTATATATTGGAATGGTACCTAAAGTTTAAAGCAGAAATTGGGGCACTTTTGACATTTTCATTTTTGACCAATTCGATAGGTCTGGGGCTTAGGTAAGTTATCATATGTCACAAAACCATTAAAGCTCCTGTTCAAAAATTATGCTCCGAAATCAACTTCTGTCACCTCAGTGATACATATTGGAATGGTACCTAAAGTTAAAAGCAGAAATTGGGGCACTTTTGAAATTTTCATTTTTTGACCAATTCGATAGGTCCGGGGCTTAGGTAAGTTATCATATGTCACAAAATCGTTAAAGCTCCTGTTCAAAAATGATCCTCCGAAATCAACTTCTGTCACCTCAGTGCTACATATTGGAATGGTACCTAAAGTTTAAAGCAGAAATTGGGGCACTTTTGAAATTTTCATTTTTGACCAATTCGATAGGTCCGGGGCTTAGGTAAGTTATCATATGTCACAAAACCGTTAAAGCTCCTGTTCAAAAATTATGCTCCGAAATCAACTTCTGTCACCTCAGTGATACATATTGGAATGGTACCTAAAGTTTTAAGCAGAAATTGGGGCACTTTTGAAATTTTCATTTTTGACCAATTCGATAGGTCCGGGGCTTAGGTAAGTTATCATAGGTCACAAAACCGTTAAAGCTCCTGTTCAAAAATTATGCTCCGAAATCAACTTCTGTCACCTCAGTGATACATATTGGAATGGTACCTAAAGTTTAAAGCAGAAATTGGGGCACTTTTGAAATTTTAATTTTTGACCAATTCGATAGGTCCGGGCCTTAGGTAAGTTATCATATGTCACAAAACCGTTAAAGCTCCTGTTCAAAAATTTTGCTCCAAAATCAACTTCTGTCACCTCAGTGATACATATTGGAATGGTACCTAAAGTTTAAAGCAGAAATAGGGGCACTTTTGAAATTTTCATTTTTGACCAATTCGATAGGTCTGGGGCTTAGGTAAGTTATCATATGTCACAAAACCATTAAAGCTCCTGTTCAAAAATTATGCTCCGAAATCAACTTCTGTCACCTCAGTGCTACATATTGGAATGGTACCTAAAGTTAAAAGCAGAAATTGGGGCACTTTTGAAATTTTAATTTTTGACCAATTCGATAGGTCCGGGCCTTAGGTAAGTTATCATATGTCACAAAACCGTTAAAGCTCCTGTTCAAAAATTATGCTCCAAAATCAACTCCTGTCACCTCAGTGATACATATTGGAATGGTACCTAAAGTTTAAAGCAGAAATTGGGGCACTTTTGAAATTTTCATTTTTGACCAGTTCGATAGGTCCGGGGCTTAGGTAAGTTATCATATGTCACAAAACCGTTAAAGCTCCTGTTCAAAAATGATGCTCCGAAATCAACTTCTGTCACCTCAGTGCTACATATTGGAATGGTACCTAAAGTTTAAAGTAGAAATTGGGGCACTTTTGAAATTTTCATTATTGACCAATTCGATAGGTCCGGGGCTAAGGTAAGTTATATGTCACAAAATCGTTAAAGCTCCTGTTCAAAAATTATGCTTCGAAATCAACTTCTGTCACCTCAGTGCTACATATTGGAATGGTACCTAAAGTTTAAAGCAGAAATTGGGGCACTTTTGAAATTTTCATTTTTGACCAATTCGATAGGTCCGGGGCTTAGGTAAGTTATCATATGTCACAAAACCGTTAAAGCTCCTGTTCAAAAATGATGCTCCGAAATCAACTTCTGTCACCTCAGTGCTACATATTGGAATGGTACCTAAAGTTTAAAGCAGAAATTGGGGCACTTTTGAAATTTTCATTTTTGACCAATTCGATAGGTCTGGGCCTTAGGTAAGTTATCATATGTCACAAAACCGTTAAAGCTCCTGTTCAAAAATGATGCTCCAAAATCAACTTCTGTCACCTCAGTGATACATATTGGAATGGTACCTAAAGTTTAAAGCAAAAATTGGGGCACTTTTGAAATTTTCATTTTTGACCAATTCGATAGGTCCGGGGCTTAGGTAAGTTATCATATGTCACAAAACCGTTAAAGCTCCTGTTAAAAAATGATGCTCCGAAATAAACTTCTGTCACCTCAGTGCTACATATTGGAATGGTACCTAAAGTTTAAAGCAGAAATTGGGGCACTTTTGAAATTTTCATTTTTGACCAATTCGATAGGTCCGGGGCTTAGGTAAGTTATCATATGTCACAAAACCGTTAAAGCTCCTGTTCAAAAATGATGCTCCGAAATCAACTTCTGTCACCTCAGTGATACATATTGGAATGGTACCTAAAGTTTAAAGCAGAAATTGGGGCACTTTTGAAATTTTCATTTTTGACCAATTCGATAGGTCCGGGGCTTAGGTAAGTTATCATATGTCACAAAATCGTTAAAGCTCCTGTTCAAAAATGATGCTCCGAAATCAACTTCTGTCACCTCAGTGCTACATATTGGAATGGTACCTAAAGTTTAAAGCAGAAATTGGGGCACTTTTGACATTTTCATTTTTGACCAATTCGATAGGTCTGGGGCTTAGGTAAGTTATCATATGTCACAAACCATTAAAGCTCCTGTTCAAAAATTATGCTCCGAAATCAACTTATGTCACCTCAGTGCTACATATTGGAATGGTACCTAAAGTTTAAAGCAGAAATTGGGGCACTTTTGAAATTTTCATTTTTGACCAATTCGATAGGTCCGGGGCTTAGGTAAGTTATCATATGTCACAAAATCGTTAAAGCTCCTGTTCAAAAATGATGCTCCGAAATCAACTTCTGTCACCTCAGTGCTACATATTGGAATGGTACCTAAAGTTTAAAGCATAAATAGGGGTACTTTAGAAATTTTCATTTTTGACCAATTCGATAGGTCCGGGGCTTAGGTAAGTTATCATATGTCACAAAACCGTTAAAGCTCCTGTTCAAAAATGATGCTCCGAAATCAACTTCTGTCACCTCAGTGCTATATATTGGAATGGTACCTAAAGTTTAAAGCAGAAATTGGGGCACTTTTGACATTTTCATTTTTGACCAATTCGATAGGTCTGGGGCTTAGGTAAGTTATCATATGTCACAAAACCATTAAAGCTCCTGTTCAAAAATTATGCTCCGAAATCAACTTCTGTCACCTCAGTGCTACATATTGGAATGGTACCTAAAGTTAAAAGCAGAAATTGGGGCACTTTTGAAATTTTCATTTTTGACCAATTCGATAGGTCCGGGGCTTAGGTAAGTTATCATATGTCACAAAATCGTTAAAGCTCCTGTTCAAAAATGATCCTCCGAAATCAACTTCTGTCACCTCAGTGCTACATATTGGAATGGTACCTAAAGTTTAAAGCAGAAATTGGGGCACTTTTGAAATTTTCATTTTTGACCAATTCGATAGGTCCGGGGCTTAGGTAAGTTATCATATGTCACAAAACCGTTAAAGCTCCTGTTCAAAAATTATGCTCCGAAATCAACTTCTGTCACCTCAGTGATACATATTGGAATGGTACCTAAAGTTTTAAGCAGAAATTGGGGCACTTTTGAAATTTTCATTTTTGACCAATTCGATAGGTCCGGGGCTTAGGTAAGTTATCATAGGTCACAAAACCGTTAAAGCTCCTGTTCAAAAATTATGCTCCGAAATCAACTTCTGTCACCTCAGTGATACATATTGGAATGGTACCTAAAGTTTAAAGCAGAAATTGGGGCACTTTTGAAATTTTAATTTTTGACCAATTCGATAGGTCCGGGCCTTAGGTAAGTTATCATATGTCACAAAACCGTTAAAGCTCCTGTTCAAAAATTTTGCTCCAAAATCAACTTCTGTCACCTCAGTGATACATATTGGAATGGTACCTAAAGTTTAAAGCAGAAATAGGGGCACTTTTGAAATTTTCATTTTTGACCAATTCGATAGGTCTGGGGCTTAGGTAAGTTATCATATGTCACAAAACCATTAAAGCTCCTGTTCAAAAATTATGCTCCGAAATCAACTTCTGTCACCTCAGTGCTACATATTGGAATGGTACCTAAAGTTAAAAGCAGAAATTGGGGCACTTTTGAAATTTTAATTTTTGACCAATTCGATAGGTCCGGGCCTTAGGTAAGTTATCATATGTCACAAAACCGTTAAAGCTCCTGTTCAAAAATTATGCTCCAAAATCAACTCCTGTCACCTCAGTGATACATATTGGAATGGTACCTAAAGTTTAAAGCAGAAATTGGGGCACTTTTGAAATTTTCATTTTTGACCAGTTCGATAGGTCCGGGGCTTAGGTAAGTTATCATATGTCACAAAACCGTTAAAGCTCCTGTTCAAAAATGATGCTCCGAAATCAACTTCTGTCACCTCAGTGCTACATATTGGAATGGTACCTAAAGTTTAAAGTAGAAATTGGGGCACTTTTGAAATTTTCATTATTGACCAATTCGATAGGTCCGGGGCTTAGGTAAGTTATATGTCACAAAATCGTTAAAGCTCCTGTTCAAAAATTATGCTTCGAAATCAACTTCTGTCACCTCAGTGCTACATATTGGAATGGTACCTAAAGTTTAAAGCAGAAATTGGGGCACTTTTGAAATTTTCATTTTTGACCAATTCGATAGGTCCGGGGCTTAGGTAAGTTATCATATGTCACAAAACCGTTAAAGCTCCTGTTCAAAAATGATGCTCCGAAATCAACTTCTGTCACCTCAGTGCTACATATTGGAATGGTACCTAAAGTTTAAAGCAGAAATTGGGGCACTTTTGAAATTTTCATTTTTGACCAATTCGATAGGTCTGGGCCTTAGGTAAGTTATCATATGTCACAAAACCGTTAAAGCTCCTGTTCAAAAATGATGCTCCAAAATCAACTTCTGTCACCTCAGTGATACATATTGGAATGGTACCTAAAGTTTAAAGCAAAAATTGGGGCACTTTTGAAATTTTCATTTTTGACCAATTCGATAGGTCCGGGGCTTAGGTAAGTTATCATATGTCACAAAACCGTTAAAGCTCCTGTTAAAAAATGATGCTCCGAAATAAACTTCTGTCACCTCAGTGCTACATATTGGAATGGTACCTAAAGTTTAAAGCAGAAATTGGGGCACTTTTGAAATTTTCATTTTTGACCAATTCGATAGGTCCGGGGCTTAGGTAAGTTATCATATGTCACAAAACCGTTAAAGCTCCTGTTCAAAAATAATGCTCCGAAATCAACTTCTGTCACCTCAGTGCTACATATTGGAATGGTACCTAAAGTTTAAAGCAGAAATTGGGGCACTTTTGAAATTTTCATTTTTGACCAATTCGATAGGTCCGGGGCTTAGGTAAGTTATCATATGTCACAAAACCGTTAAAGCTCCTGTTAAAAAATGATGCTCCGAAATAAACTTCTGTCACCTCAGTGCTACATATTGGAATGGTACCTAAAGTTTAAAGCAGAAATTGGGGCACTTTTGAAATTTTCATTATTGACCAATTCGATAGGTCCGGGGCTTAGGTAAGTTATATGTCACAAAATCGTTAAAGCTCCTGTTCAAAAATTATGCTTCGAAATCAACTTCTGTCACCTCAGTGCTACATATTGGAATGGTACCTAAAGTTTAAAGCAGAAATTGGGGCACTTTTGAAATTTTCATTTTTGACCAATTCGATAGGTCCGGGGCTTAGGTAAGTTATCATATGTCACAAAACCGTTAAAGCTCCTGTTCAAAAATGATGCTCCGAAATCAACTTCTGTCACCTCAGTGCTACATATTGGAATGGTACCTAAAGTTTAAAGCAGAAATTGGGGCACTTTTGAAATTTTCATTTTTGACCAATTCGATAGGTCTGGGCCTTAGGTAAGTTATCATATGTCACAAAACCGTTAAAGCTCCTGTTCAAAAATGATGCTCCAAAATCAACTTCTGTCACCTCAGTGATACATATTGGAATGGTACCTAAAGTTTAAAGCAAAAATTGGGGCACTTTTGAAATTTTCATTTTTGACCAATTCGATAGGTCCGGGGCTTAGGTAAGTTATCATATGTCACAAAACCGTTAAAGCTCCTGTTAAAAAATGATGCTCCGAAATAAACTTCTGTCACCTCAGTGCTACATATTGGAATGGTACCTAAAGTTTAAAGCAGAAATTGGGGCACTTTTGAAATTTTCATTTTTGACCAATTCGATAGGTCCGGGGCTTAGGTAAGTTATCATATGTCACAAAACCGTTAAAGCTCCTGTTCAAAAATAATGCTCCGAAATCAACTTCTGTCACCTCAGTGCTACATATTGGAATGGTACCTAAAGTTTAAAGCAGAAATTGGGGCACTTTTGAAATTTTCATTTTTGACCAATTCGATAGGTCCGGGGCTTAGGTAAGTTATCATATGTCACAAAACCGTTAAAGCTCCTGTTAAAAAATGATGCTCCGAAATAAACTTCTGTCACCTCAGTGCTACATATTGGAATGGTACCTAAAGTTTAAAGCAGAAATTGGGGCACTTTTGAAATTTTCATTTTTGACCAATTCGATAGGTCCGGGGCTTAGGTAAGTTATCATATGTCACAAAACCGTTAAAGCTCCTGTTCAAAAATAATGCTCCGAAATCAACTTCTGTCACCTCAGTGCTACATATTGGAATGGTACCTAAAGTTTAAAGCAGAAATTGGGGCACTTTTGAAATTTTCATTTTTGACCAATTCGATAGGTCCGGGGCTTAGGTAAGTTATCATATGTCACAAAACCGTTAAAGCTCCTGTTCAAAAATGATGCTCCGAAATCAACTTCTGTCACCTCAGTGATACATATTGGAATGGTACCTAAAGTTTAAAGCAGAAATTGGGGCACTTTTGAAATTTTCATTTTTGACCAATTCGATAGGTCCGGGGCTTAGGTAAGTTATCATATGTCACAAAACCGTTAAAGCTCCTGTTCAAAAATGATGCTCCGAAATCAACTTCTGTCACCTCAGTGCTACATATTGGAATGGTACCTAAAGTTTAAAGCAGAAATTGGGGCACTTTTGAAATTTTCATTTTTGACCAATTCGATAGGTCTGGGCCTTAGGTAAGTTATCATATGTCACAAAACCGTTAAAGCTCCTGTTCAAAAATGATGCTCCAAAATCAACTTCTGGCACCTCAGTGCTACATATTGGAATGGTACCTAAAGTTTAAAGCATAAATAGGGGCACTTTAGAAATTTTCATTTTTGACCAATTCGATAGGTCCGGGGCTTAGGTAAGTTATCATATGTCACAAAACCGTTAAAGCTCCTGTTCAAAAATTTTGCTCCAAAATCAACTTCTGTCACCTCAGTGATACATATTGGAATGGTACCTAAAGTTTAAAGCAGAAATAGGGGCACTTTTGAAATTTTCATTTTTGACCAATTCGATAGGTCTGGGCCTTAGGTAAGTTATCATATGTCACAAAACCGTTAAAGCTCCTGTTCAAAAATTATGCTCCAAAATCAACTCCTGTCACCTCAGTGATACATATTGGAATGGTACCTAAAGTTTAAAGCAGAAATTGGGGCACTTTTGAAATTTTCATTTTTGACCAATTCGATAGGTCCGGGGCTTAGGTAAGTTATCATATGTCACAAAACCGTTAAAGCTCCTGTTCAAAAATGATGCTCCGAAATCAACTTCTGTCACCTCAGTGCTACATATTGGAATGGTGCCTAAAGTTTAAAGTAGAAATTGGGGCACTTTTGAAATTTTCATTTTTGACCAATTCGATAGGTCCGGGGCTTAGGTAAGTTATCATACGTCACAAAATCGTTAAAGCTCCTGTTCAAAAATGATGCTCCGAAATCAACTTCTGTCACCTCAGTGCTACATATTGGAATGGTACCTAAAGTTTAAAGCAGAAATTGGGGCACTTTTGAAATTTTCATTTTTGACCAATTCGATAGGTCCGGGGCTTAGGTAAGTTATCATATGTCACAAAACCGTTAAAGCTCCTGTTCAAAAATGATGCTCCGAAATAAACTTCTGTCACCTCAGTGCTACATATTGGAATGGTACCTAAAGTTTAAAGCAGAAATTGGGGCACTTTTGAAATTTTCATTTTTGACCAATTCGATAGGTCCGGGGCTTAGGTAAGTTATCATATGTCACAAAACCGTTAAAGCTCCTGTTCAAAAATGATGCTCCGAAATCAACTTCTGTCACCTCAGTGCTACATATTGGAATGGTACCTAAAGTTTAAAGCATAAATAGGGGCACTTTAGAAATTTTCATTTTTGACCAATTCGATAGGTCCGGGGCTTAGGTAAGTTATCATATGTCACAAAACCGTTAAAGCTCCTGTTCAAAAATGATGCTCCGAAATCAACTTCTGTCACCTCAGTGCTATATATTGGAATGGTACCTAAAGTTTAAAGCAGAAATTGGGGCACTTTTGACATTTTCATTTTTGACCAATTCGATAGGTCTGAGGCTTAGGTAAGTTATCATATGTCACAAAACCGTTAAAGCTCCTGTTCAAAAATTATGCTCCAAAATCAACTTCTGTCACCTCAGTGATACATTTTGGAATGGTACCTAAAGTTTAAAGCAGAAATTAGGGCACTTTTGAAATTTTCATTTTTGACCAATTCGATAGGTCCGGGGCTTAGGTAAGTTATCATATGTCACAAAATCGTTAAAGCTCCTGTTCAAAAATGATGCTCCGAAATCAACTTCTGTCACCTCAGTGCTACATATTGGAATGGTACCTAAAGTTTAAAGCAGAAATTAGGGCACTTTTGAAAGTTTCATTTTTGACCAAATCGATAGGTCCGGGGCTTAGGTAAGTTATCATATGTCACAAAACCGTTAAAGCTCCTGTTCAAAAATGATGCTCCGAAATCAACTTCTGTCACCTCAGTGCTATATATTGGAATGGTACCTAAAGTTTAAAGCAGAAATTGGGGCACTTTTGACATTTTCATTTTTGACCAATTCGATAGGTCTGGGGCTTAGGTAAGTTATCATATGTCACAAACCATTAAAGCTCCTGTTCAAAAATTATGCTCCGAAATCAACTTATGTCACCTCAGTGCTACATATTGGAATGGTACCTAAAGTTTAAAGCAGAAATTGGGGCACTTTTGAAATTTTCATTTTTGACCAATTCGATAGGTCTGGGGCTTAGGTAAGTTATCATATGTCACAAAATCGTTAAAGCTCCTGTTCAAAAATGATGCTCCGAAATCAACTTCTGTCACCTCAGTGCTACATATTGGAATGGTACCTAAAGTTGAAAGCATAAATAGGGGTACTTTAGAAATTTTCATTTTTGACCAATTCGATAGGTCCGGGGCTTAGGTAAGTTATCATATGTCACAAAACCGTTAAAGCTCCTATTCAAAAATGATGCTCCGAAATCAACTTCTGTCACCTCAGTGCTATATATTGGAATGGTACCTAAAGTTTAAAGCAGAAATTGGGGCACTTTTGACATTTTCATTTTTGACCAATTCGATAGGTCTGGGGCTTAGGTAAGTTATCATATGTCACAAAACCATTAAAGCTCCTGTTCAAAAATTATGCTCCGAAATCAACTTCTGTCACCTCAGTGCTACATATTGGAATGGTACCTAAAGTTAAAAGCAGAAATTGGGGCACTTTTGAAATTTTCATTTTTGACCAATTCGATAGGTCCGGGGCTTAGGTAAGTTATCATATGTCACAAAATCGTTAAAGCTCCTGTTCAAAAATTATCCTCCGAAATCAACTTCTGTCACCTCAGTGCTACATATTGGAATGGTACCTAAAGTTTAAAGCAGAAATTGGGGCACTTTTGAAATTTTCATTTTTGACCAATTCGATAGGTCCGGGGCTTAGGTAAGTTATCATATGTCACAAAATCGTTAAAGCTCCTGTTCAAAAATGATGCTCCGAAATCAACTTCTGTCACCTCAGTGCTACATATTGGAATGGTGCCTAAAGTTTAAAGTAGAAATTGGGGCACTTTTGAAATTTTCATTTTTGACCAATTCGATAGGTCCGGGGCTTAGGTAAGTTATCATATGTCACAAAACCGTTAAAGCTCCTGTTCAAAAATAATGCTCCGAAATCAACTTCTGTCACCTCAGTGCTACATATTGGAATGGTACCTAAAGTTTAAAGCAGAAATTGGGGCACTTTTGAAATTTTCATTTTTGACCAATTCGATAGGTCCGGGGCTTAGGTAAGTTATCATATGTCACAAAACCGTTAAAGCTCCTGTTCAAAAATGATGCTCCGAAATCAACTTCTGTCACCTCAGTGATACATATTGGAATGGTACCTAAAGTTTAAAGCAGAAATTGGGGCACTTTTGAAATTTTCATTTTTGACCAATTCGATAGGTCCGGGGCTTAGGTAAGTTATCATATGTCACAAAACCGTTAAAGCTCCTGTTCAAAAATGATGCTCCGAAATCAACTTCTGTCACCTCAGTGCTACATATTGGAATGGTACCTAAAGTTTAAAGCAGAAATTGGGGCAATTTTGAAATTTTCATTTTTGACCAATTCGATAGGTCTGGGCCTTAGGTAAGTTATCATATGTCACAAAACCGTTAAAGCTCCTGTTCAAAAATGATGCTCCAAAATCAACTTCTGGCACCTCAGTGCTACATATTGGAATGGTACCTAAAGTTTAAAGCAGAAATTGGGGCACTTTTGAAATTTTCATTTTTGACCAATTCGATAGGTCCGGGGCTTAGGTAAGTTATCATATGTCACAAAATCGTTAAAGCTCCTGTTCAAAAATGATCCTCCGAAATCAACTTCTGTCACCTCAGTGCTACATATTGGAATGGTACCTAAAGTTTAAAGCAGAAATTGGGGCACTTTTGAAATTTTCATTTTTGACCAATTCGATAGGTCCGGGGCTTAGGTAAGTTATCATATGTCACAAAACCGTTAAAGCTCCTGTTCAAAAATTATGCTCCGAAATCAACTTCTGTCACCTCAGTGATACATATTGGAATGGTACCTAAAGTTTTAAGCAGAAATTGGGGCACTTTTGAAATTTTCATTTTTGACCAATTCGATAGGTCCGGGGCTTAGGTAAGTTATCATAGGTCACAAAACCGTTAAAGCTCCTGTTCAAAAATTATGCTCCGAAATCAACTTCTGTCACCTCAGTGATACATATTGGAATGGTACCTAAAGTTTAAAGCAGAAATTGGGGCACTTTTGAAATTTTAATTTTTGACCAATTCGATAGGTCCGGGCCTTAGGTAAGTTATCATATGTCACAAAACCGTTAAAGCTCCTGTTCAAAAATTTTGCTCCAAAATCAACTTCTGTCACCTCAGTGATACATATTGGAATGGTACCTAAAGTTTAAAGCAGAAATAGGGGCACTTTTGAAATTTTCATTTTTGACCAATTCGATAGGTCTGGGGCTTAGGTAAGTTATCATATGTCACAAAACCATTAAAGCTCCTGTTCAAAAATTATGCTCCGAAATCAACTTCTGTCACCTCAGTGCTACATATTGGAATGGTACCTAAAGTTAAAAGCAGAAATTGGGGCACTTTTGAAATTTTAATTTTTGACCAATTCGATAGGTCCGGGCCTTAGGTAAGTTATCATATGTCACAAAACCGCTAAAGCTCCTGTTCAAAAATTATGCTCCAAAATCAACTCCTGTCACCTCAGTGATACATATTGGAATGGTACCTAAAGTTTAAAGCAGAAATTGGGGCACTTTTGAAATTTTCATTTTTGACCAGTTCGATAGGTCCGGGGCTTAGGTAAGTTATCATATGTCACAAAACCGTTAAAGCTCCTGTTCAAAAATGATGCTCCGAAATCAACTTCTGTCACCTCAGTGCTACATATTGGAATGGTACCTAAAGTTTAAAGTAGAAATTGGGGCACTTTTGAAATTTTCATTATTGACCAATTCGATAGGTCTGGGGCTTAGGTAAGTTATATGTCACAAAATCGTTAAAGCTCCTGTTCAAAAATTATGCTTCGAAATCAACTTCTGTCACCTCAGTGCTACATATTGGAATGGTACCTAAAGTTTAAAGCAGAAATTGGGGCACTTTTGAAATTTTCATTTTTGACCAATTCGATAGGTCCGGGGCTTAGGTAAGTTATCATATGTCACAAAACCGTTAAAGCTCCTGTTCAAAAATGATGCTCCGAAATCAACTTCTGTCACCTCAGTGCTACATATTGGAATGGTACCTAAAGTTTAAAGCAGAAATTGGGGCACTTTTGAAATTTTCATTTTTGACCAATTCGATAGGTCTGGGCCTTAGGTAAGTTATCATATGTCACAAAACCGTTAAAGCTCCTGTTCAAAAATGATGCTCCAAAATCAACTTCTGTCACCTCAGTGATACATATTGGAATGGTACCTAAAGTTTAAAGCAAAAATTGGGGCACTTTTGAAATTTTCATTTTTGACCAATTCGATAGGTCCGGGGCTTAGGTAAGTTATCATATGTCACAAAACCGTTAAAGCTCCTGTTAAAAAATGATGCTCCGAAATAAACTTCTGTCACCTCAGTGCTACATATTGGAATGGTACCTAAAGTTTAAAGCAGAAATTGGGGCACTTTTGAAATTTTCATTTTTGACCAATTCGATAGGTCCGGGGCTTAGGTAAGTTATCATATGTCACAAAACCGTTAAAGCTCCTGTTCAAAAATAATGCTCCGAAATCAACTTCTGTCACCTCAGTGCTACATATTGGAATGGTACCTAAAGTTTAAAGCAGAAATTGGGGCACTTTTGAAATTTTCATTTTTGACCAATTCGATAGGTCCGGGGCTTAGGTAAGTTATCATATGTCACAAAACCGTTAAAGCTCCTGTTAAAAAATGATGCTCCGAAATAAACTTCTGTCACCTCAGTGCTACATATTGGAATGGTACCTAAAGTTTAAAGCAGAAATTGGGGCACTTTTGAAATTTTCATTATTGACCAATTCGATAGGTCCGGGGCTTAGGTAAGTTATATGTCACAAAATCGTTAAAGCTCCTGTTCAAAAATTATGCTTCGAAATCAACTTCTGTCACCTCAGTGCTACATATTGGAATGGTACCTAAAGTTTAAAGCAGAAATTGGGGCACTTTTGAAATTTTCATTTTTGACCAATTCGATAGGTCCGGGGCTTAGGTAAGTTATCATATGTCACAAAACCGTTAAAGCTCCTGTTCAAAAATGATGCTCCGAAATCAACTTCTGTCACCTCAGTGCTACATATTGGAATGGTACCTAAAGTTTAAAGCAGAAATTGGGGCACTTTTGAAATTTTCATTTTTGACCAATTCGATAGGTCTGGGCCTTAGGTAAGTTATCATATGTCACAAAACCGTTAAAGCTCCTGTTCAAAAATGATGCTCCAAAATCAACTTCTGTCACCTCAGTGATACATATTGGAATGGTACCTAAAGTTTAAAGCAAAAATTGGGGCACTTTTGAAATTTTCATTTTTGACCAATTCGATAGGTCCGGGGCTTAGGTAAGTTATCATATGTCACAAAACCGTTAAAGCTCCTGTTAAAAAATGATGCTCCGAAATAAACTTCTGTCACCTCAGTGCTACATATTGGAATGGTACCTAAAGTTTAAAGCAGAAATTGGGGCACTTTTGAAATTTTCATTTTTGACCAATTCGATAGGTCCGGGGCTTAGGTAAGTTATCATATGTCACAAAACCGTTAAAGCTCCTGTTCAAAAATAATGCTCCGAAATCAACTTCTGTCACCTCAGTGCTACATATTGGAATGGTACCTAAAGTTTAAAGCAGAAATTGGGGCACTTTTGAAATTTTCATTTTTGACCAATTCGATAGGTCCGGGGCTTAGGTAAGTTATCATATGTCACAAAACCGTTAAAGCTCCTGTTAAAAAATGATGCTCCGAAATAAACTTCTGTCACCTCAGTGCTACATATTGGAATGGTACCTAAAGTTTAAAGCAGAAATTGGGGCACTTTTGAAATTTTCATTTTTGACCAATTCGATAGGTCCGGGGCTTAGGTAAGTTATCATATGTCACAAAACCGTTAAAGCTCCTGTTCAAAAATAATGCTCCGAAATCAACTTCTGTCACCTCAGTGCTACATATTGGAATGGTACCTAAAGTTTAAAGCAGAAATTGGGGCACTTTTGAAATTTTCATTTTTGACCAATTCGATAGGTCCGGGGCTTAGGTAAGTTATCATATGTCACAAAACCGTTAAAGCTCCTGTTCAAAAATGATGCTCCGAAATCAACTTCTGTCACCTCAGTGATACATATTGGAATGGTACCTAAAGTTTAAAGCAGAAATTGGGGCACTTTTGAAATTTTCATTTTTGACCAATTCGATAGGTCCGGGGCTTAGGTAAGTTATCATATGTCACAAAACCGTTAAAGCTCCTGTTCAAAAATGATGCTCCGAAATCAACTTCTGTCACCTCAGTGCTACATATTGGAATGGTACCTAAAGTTTAAAGCAGAAATTGGGGCACTTTTGAAATTTTCATTTTTGACCAATTCGATAGGTCTGGGCCTTAGGTAAGTTATCATATGTCACAAAACCGTTAAAGCTCCTGTTCAAAAATGATGCTCCAAAATCAACTTCTGGCACCTCAGTGCTACATATTGGAATGGTACCTAAAGTTTAAAGCATAAATAGGGGCACTTTAGAAATTTTCATTTTTGACCAATTCGATAGGTCCGGGGCTTAGGTAAGTTATCATATGTCACAAAACCGTTAAAGCTCCTGTTCAAAAATTTTGCTCCAAAATCAACTTCTGTCACCTCAGTGATACATATTGGAATGGTACCTAAAGTTTAAAGCAGAAATAGGGGCACTTTTGAAATTTTCATTTTTGACCAATTCGATAGGTCTGGGCCTTAGGTAAGTTATCATATGTCACAAAACCGTTAAAGCTCCTGTTCAAAAATTATGCTCCAAAATCAACTCCTGTCACCTCAGTGATACATATTGGAATGGTACCTAAAGTTTAAAGCAGAAATTGGGGCACTTTTGAAATTTTCATTTTTGACCAATTCGATAGGTCCGGGGCTTAGGTAAGTTATCATATGTCACAAAACCGTTAAAGCTCCTGTTCAAAAATGATGCTCCGAAATCAACTTCTGTCACCTCAGTGCTACATATTGGAATGGTGCCTAAAGTTTAAAGTAGAAATTGGGGCACTTTTGAAATTTTCATTTTTGACCAATTCGATAGGTCCGGGGCTTAGGTAAGTTATCATACGTCACAAAATCGTTAAAGCTCCTGTTCAAAAATGATGCTCCGAAATCAACTTCTGTCACCTCAGTGCTACATATTGGAATGGTACCTAAAGTTTAAAGCAGAAATTGGGGCACTTTTGAAATTTTCATTTTTGACCAATTCGATAGGTCCGGGGCTTAGGTAAGTTATCATATGTCACAAAACCGTTAAAGCTCCTGTTCAAAAATGATGCTCCGAAATAAACTTCTGTCACCTCAGTGCTACATATTGGAATGGTACCTAAAGTTTAAAGCAGAAATTGGGGCACTTTTGAAATTTTCATTTTTGACCAATTCGATAGGTCCGGGGCTTAGGTAAGTTATCATATGTCACAAAACCGTTAAAGCTCCTGTTCAAAAATGATGCTCCGAAATCAACTTCTGTCACCTCAGTGCTACATATTGGAATGGTACCTAAAGTTTAAAGCATAAATAGGGGCACTTTAGAAATTTTCATTTTTGACCAATTCGATAGGTCCGGGGCTTAGGTAAGTTATCATATGTCACAAAACCGTTAAAGCTCCTGTTCAAAAATGATGCTCCGAAATCAACTTCTGTCACCTCAGTGCTATATATTGGAATGGTACCTAAAGTTTAAAGCAGAAATTGGGGCACTTTTGACATTTTCATTTTTGACCAATTCGATAGGTCTGAGGCTTAGGTAAGTTATCATATGTCACAAAACCGTTAAAGCTCCTGTTCAAAAATTATGCTCCAAAATCAACTTCTGTCACCTCAGTGATACATTTTGGAATGGTACCTAAAGTTTAAAGCAGAAATTGGGGCACTTTTGAAATTTTCATTTTTGACCAATTCGATAGGTCTGGGGCTTAGGTAAGTTATCATATGTCACAAAATCGTTAAAGCTCCTGTTCAAAAATGATGCTCCGAAATCAACTTCTGTCACCTCAGTGCTACATATTGGAATGGTACCTAAAGTTTAAAGCAGAAATTAGGGCACTTTTGAAAGTTTCATTTTTGACCAAATCGATAGGTCCGGGGCTTAGGTAAGTTATCATATGTCACAAAACCGTTAAAGCTCCTGTTCAAAAATGATGCTCCGAAATCAACTTCTGTCACCTCAGTGCTATATATTGGAATGGTACCTAAAGTTTAAAGCAGAAATTGGGGCACTTTTGACATTTTCATTTTTGACCAATTCGATAGGTCTGGGGCTTAGGTAAGTTATCATATGTCACAAACCATTAAAGCTCCTGTTCAAAAATTATGCTCCGAAATCAACTTATGTCACCTCAGTGCTACATATTGGAATGGTACCTAAAGTTTAAAGCAGAAATTGGGGCACTTTTGAAATTTTCATTTTTGACCAATTCGATAGGTCTGGGGCTTAGGTAAGTTATCATATGTCACAAAATCGTTAAAGCTCCTGTTCAAAAATGATGCTCCGAAATCAACTTCTGTCACCTCAGTGCTACATATTGGAATGGTACCTAAAGTTGAAAGCATAAATAGGGGTACTTTAGAAATTTTCATTTTTGACCAATTCGATAGGTCCGGGGCTTAGGTAAGTTATCATATGTCACAAAACCGTTAAAGCTCCTATTCAAAAATGATGCTCCGAAATCAACTTCTGTCACCTCAGTGCTATATATTGGAATGGTACCTAAAGTTTAAAGCAGAAATTGGGGCACTTTTGACATTTTCATTTTTGACCAATTCGATAGGTCTGGGGCTTAGGTAAGTTATCATATGTCACAAAACCATTAAAGCTCCTGTTCAAAAATTATGCTCCGAAATCAACTTCTGTCACCTCAGTGCTACATATTGGAATGGTACCTAAAGTTAAAAGCAGAAATTGGGGCACTTTTGAAATTTTCATTTTTGACCAATTCGATAGGTCCGGGGCTTAGGTAAGTTATCATATGTCACAAAATCGTTAAAGCTCCTGTTCAAAAATGATCCTCCGAAATCAACTTCTGTCACCTCAGTGCTACATATAGGAATGGTACCTAAAGTTTAAAGCAGAAATTGGGGCACTTTTGAAATTTTCATTTTTGACCAATTCGATAGGTCCGGGGCTTAGGTAAGTTATCATATGTCACAAAACCGTTAAAGCTCCTGTTCAAAAATTATGCTCCGAAATCAACTTCTGTCACCTCAGTGATACATATTGGAATGGTACCTAAAGTTTTAAGCAGAAATTGGGGCACTTTTGAAATTTTCATTTTTGACCAATTCGATAGGTCCGGGGCTTAGGTAAGTTATCATAGGTCACAAAACCGTTAAAGCTCCTGTTCAAAAATGATGCTCAGAAATCAACTTCTGTCACCTCAGTGATACATATTGGAATGGTACCTAAAGTTTAAAGCAGAAATTGGGGCACTTTTGAAATTTTCATTTTTGACCAATTCGATAGGTCCGGGGCTTAGGTAAGTTATCATATGTCACAAAATCGTTAAAGTTCCTGTTCAAAAATGATGCTCCGAAATCAACTTCTGTCACCTCAGTGCTACATATTGGAATGGTACCTAAAGTTTAAAGCAGAAATTGGGGCACTTTTGACTTTTTCATTTTTGACCAATTCGATAGGTCTGGGGCTTAGGTAAGTTATCATATGTCACAAACCATTAAAGCTCCTGTTCAAAAATTATGCTCCGAAATCAACTTATGTCACCTCAGTGCTACATATTGGAATGGTACCTAAAGTTTAAAGCATAAATAGGGGTACTTTAGAAATTTTCATTTTTGACCAATTCGATAGGTCCGGGGCTTAGGTAAGTTATCATATGTCACAAAACCGTTAAAGCTCCTATTCAAAAATGATGCTCCGAAATCAACTTCTGTCACCTCAGTGCTATATATTGGAATGGTACCTAAAGTTTAAAGCAGAAATTGGGGCACTTTTGACATTTTCATTTTTGACCAATTCGATAGGTCTGGGGCTTAGGTAAGTTATCATATGTCACAAAACCATTAAAGCTCCTGTTCAAAAATTATGCTCCGAAATCAACTTCTGTCACCTCAGTGCTACATATTGGAATGGTACCTAAAGTTAAAAGCAGAAATTGGGGCACTTTTGAAATTTTCATTTTTGACCAATTCGATAGGTCCGGGGCTTAGGTAAGTTATCATATGTCACAAAATCGTTAAAGCTCCTGTTCAAAAATGATCCTCCGAAATCAACTTCTGTCACCTCAGTGCTACATATTGGAATGGTACCTAAAGTTTAAAGCAGAAATTGGGGCACTTTTGAAATTTTCATTTTTGACCAATTCGATAGGTCCGGGGCTTAGGTAAGTTATCATATGTCACAAAACCGTTAAAGCTCCTGTTCAAAAATGATGCTCCGAAATCAACTTCTGTCACCTCAGTGATACATATTGGAATGGTACCTAAAGTTTAAAGCAGAAATTGGGGCACTTTTGAAATTTTCATTTTTGACCAATTCGATAGGTCCGGGGCTTAGGTAAGTTATCATATGTCACAAAATCGTTAAAGCTCCTGTTCAAAAATGATGCTCCGAAATCAACTTCTGTCACCTCAGTGCTACATATTGGAATGGTACCTAAAGTTTAAAGCAGAAATTGGGGCACTTTTGACATTTTCATTTTTGACCAATTCGATAGGTCTGGGGCTTAGGTAAGTTATCATATGTCACAAACCATTAAAGCTCCTGTTCAAAAATTATGCTCCGAAATCAACTTATGTCACCTCAGTGCTACATATTGGAATGGTACCTAAAGTTTAAAGCAGAAATTGGGGCACTTTTGAAATTTTCATTTTTGACCAATTCGATAGGTCCGGGGCTTAGGTAAGTTATCATATGTCACAAAATCGTTAAAGCTCCTGTTCAAAAATGATGCTCCGAAATCAACTTCTGTCACCTCAGTGCTACATATTGGAATGGTACCTAAAGTTTAAAGCATAAATAGGGGTACTTTAGAAATTTTCATTTTTGACCAATTCGATAGGTCCGGGGCTTAGGTAAGTTATCATATGTCACAAAACCGTTAAAGCTCCTGTTCAAAAATGATGCTCCGAAATCAACTTCTGTCACCTCAGTGCTATATATTGGAATGGTACCTAAAGTTTAAAGCAGAAATTGGGGCACTTTTGACATTTTCATTTTTGACCAATTCGATAGGTCTGGGGCTTAGGTAAGTTATCATATGTCACAAAACCATTAAAGCTCCTGTTCAAAAATTATGCTCCGAAATCAACTTCTGTCACCTCAGTGCTACATATTGGAATGGTACCTAAAGTTAAAAGCAGAAATTGGGGCACTTTTGAAATTTTCATTTTTGACCAATTCGATAGGTCCGGGGCTTAGGTAAGTTATCATATGTCACAAAATCGTTAAAGCTCCTGTTCAAAAATGATCCTCCGAAATCAACTTCTGTCACCTCAGTGCTACATATTGGAATGGTACCTAAAGTTTAAAGCAGAAATTGGGGCACTTTTGAAATTTTCATTTTTGACCAATTCGATAGGTCCGGGGCTTAGGTAAGTTATCATATGTCACAAAACCGTTAAAGCTCCTGTTCAAAAATTATGCTCCGAAATCAACTTCTGTCACCTCAGTGATACATATTGGAATGGTACCTAAAGTTTTAAGCAGAAATTGGGGCACTTTTGAAATTTTCATTTTTGACCAATTCGATAGGTCCGGGGCTTAGGTAAGTTATCATAGGTCACAAAACCGTTAAAGCTCCTGTTCAAAAATTATGCTCCGAAATCAACTTCTGTCACCTCAGTGATACATATTGGAATGGTACCTAAAGTTTAAAGCAGAAATTGGGGCACTTTTGAAATTTTAATTTTTGACCAATTCGATAGGTCCGGGCCTTAGGTAAGTTATCATATGTCACAAAACCGTTAAAGCTCCTGTTCAAAAATTTTGCTCCAAAATCAACTTCTGTCACCTCAGTGATACATATTGGAATGGTACCTAAAGTTTAAAGCAGAAATAGGGGCACTTTTGAAATTTTCATTTTTGACCAATTCGATAGGTCTGGGGCTTAGGTAAGTTATCATATGTCACAAAACCATTAAAGCTCCTGTTCAAAAATTATGCTCCGAAATCAACTTCTGTCACCTCAGTGCTACATATTGGAATGGTACCTAAAGTTAAAAGCAGAAATTGGGGCACTTTTGAAATTTTAATTTTTGACCAATTCGATAGGTCCGGGCCTTAGGTAAGTTATCATATGTCACAAAACCGTTAAAGCTCCTGTTCAAAAATTATGCTCCAAAATCAACTCCTGTCACCTCAGTGATACATATTGGAATGGTACCTAAAGTTTAAAGCAGAAATTGGGGCACTTTTGAAATTTTCATTTTTGACCAGTTCGATAGGTCCGGGGCTTAGGTAAGTTATCATATGTCACAAAACCGTTAAAGCTCCTGTTCAAAAATGATGCTCCGAAATCAACTTCTGTCACCTCAGTGCTACATATTGGAATGGTACCTAAAGTTTAAAGTAGAAATTGGGGCACTTTTGAAATTTTCATTATTGACCAATTCGATAGGTCCGGGGCTTAGGTAAGTTATATGTCACAAAATCGTTAAAGCTCCTGTTCAAAAATTATGCTTCGAAATCAACTTCTGTCACCTCAGTGCTACATATTGGAATGGTACCTAAAGTTTAAAGCAGAAATTGGGGCACTTTTGAAATTTTCATTTTTGACCAATTCGATAGGTCCGGGGCTTAGGTAAGTTATCATATGTCACAAAACCGTTAAAGCTCCTGTTCAAAAATGATGCTCCGAAATCAACTTCTGTCACCTCAGTGCTACATATTGGAATGGTACCTAAAGTTTAAAGCAGAAATTGGGGCACTTTTGAAATTTTCATTTTTGACCAATTCGATAGGTCTGGGCCTTAGGTAAGTTATCATATGTCACAAAACCGTTAAAGCTCCTGTTCAAAAATGATGCTCCAAAATCAACTTCTGTCACCTCAGTGATACATATTGGAATGGTACCTAAAGTTTAAAGCAAAAATTGGGGCACTTTTGAAATTTTCATTTTTGACCAATTCGATAGGTCCGGGGCTTAGGTAAGTTATCATATGTCACAAAACCGTTAAAGCTCCTGTTCAAAAATGATGCTCCAAAATCAACTTCTGGCACCTCAGTGCTACATATTGGAATGGTACCTAAAGTTTAAAGCATAAATAGGGGCACTTTAGAAATTTTCATTTTTGACCAATTCGATAGGTCCGGGGCTTAGGTAAGTTATCATATGTCACAAAACCGTTAAAGCTCCTGTTCAAAAATGATGCTCCGAAATCAACTTCTGTCACCTCAGTGATACATATTGGAATGGTACCTAAAGTTTAAAGCAAAAATTGGGGCACTTTTGAAATTTTCATTTTTGACCAATTCGATAGGTCCGGGGCTTAGGTAAGTTATCATATGTCACAAAACCGTTAAAGCTCCTGTTCAAAAATGATGCTCCAAAATCAACTTCTGGCACCTCAGTGCTACATATTGGAATGGTACCTAAAGTTTAAAGCATAAATAGGGGCACTTTAGAAATTTTCATTTTTGACCAATTCGATAGGTCCGGGGCTTAGGTAAGTTATCATATGTCACAAAACCGTTAAAGCTCCTGTTCAAAAATGATGCTCCGAAATAAACTTCTGTCACCTAATTGCAACATATTGGAATGGTACCTAAAGTTTAAAGCAGAAATTGGGGCACTTTTGAAATTTTCATTTTTGACCAATTCGATAGGTCCGGGGCTTAGGTAAGTTATCATATGTCACAAAACCGTTAAAGCTCCTGTTCAAAAATGATGCTCCGAAATCAACTTCTGTCACCTCAGTGATACATATTGGAATGGTACCTAAAGTTTAAAGCAGAAATTGGGGCACTTTTGAAATTTTCATTTTTGACCAATTCGATAGGTCTGGGGCTTAGGTAAGTTATCATATGTCACAAAACCGTTAAAGCTCCTGTTCAAAAATGATGCTCCAAAATCAACTTCTGGCACCTCAGTGCTACATATTGGAATGGTACCTAAAGTTTAAAGCATAAATAGGGGCACTTTAGAAATTTTCATTTTTGACCAATTCGATAGGTCCGGGGCTTAGGTAAGTTATCATATGTCACAAAACCGTTAAAGCTCCTGTTCAAAAATGATGCTCCGAAATCAACTTCTGTCACCTCAGTGCTATATATTGGAATGGTACCTAAAGTTTAAAGCAGAAATTGGGGCACTTTTGACATTTTCATTTTTTGACCAATTCGATAGGTCTGGGGCTTAGGTAAGTTATCATATGTCACAAAACCATTAAAGCTCCTGTTCAAAAATTATGCTCCGAAATCAACTTCTGTCACCTCAGTGCTACATATTGGAATGGTACCTAAAGTTTAAAGCAGAAATTGGGGCACTTTTGAAATTTTCATTTTTGACCAATTCGATAGGTCCGGGGCTTAGGTAAGTTATCATATGTCACAAAATCGTTAAAACTCCTGTTCAAAAATGATGCTCCGAAATCAACTTCTGTCACCTCAGTGCTACATATTGGAATGGTACCTAAAGTTTAAAGCAGAAATTGGGGCACTTTTGAAATTTTCATTTTTGACCAATTCGATAGGCCCGGGGCTTAGGTAAGTTATCATATGTCACAAAACCGTTAAAGCTCCTGTTCAAAAATTATGCTCCGAAATCAACTTCTGTCACCTCAGTGATACATATTGGAATGGTACCTAAAGTTTAAAGCAGAAATAGGGGCACTTTTGAAATTTTCATTTTTGACCAATTCGATAGGTCTGGGCCTTAGGTAAGTTATCATAAGTCACAAAACCGTTAAAGCTCCTGTTCAAAAATTATGCTCCAAAATCAACTTCTGTCACCTCAGTGATACATATTGGAATGGTACCTAAAGTTTAAAGCAGAAATTGGGGCACTTTTGAAATTTTAATTTTTGACCAATTCGATAGGTCCGGGGCTTAGGTAATTTATCATATGTCCCAAAACCGTTAAAGCTCCTGTTCAAAAATTATGCTCCGAAATCAACTTCTGTCACCTCAGTGCTACATATTGGAATGGTAACTAAAGTTTAAAGCAGAAATTGGGGCACTTTTAAAATTTTCATTTTTGACCAATTCGATAGGTCCGGGGCTTAGGTAAGTTATCATATGTCACAAAACCGTTAAAGCTCCTGTTCAAAAATTATGGTCCAAAATCAACTTCTGTCACCTCAGTGATACATTTTGGTATGGTTCCTATAGTTTAAAGCAGAAATAGGGGCACTTTTAAAATTTTCATTTTTGACCAATTCGATAGGTCCGGGGCTTAGGTAAGTTATCATATGTCACAAAACCATTAAAGCTCCTGTTCAAAAATTATGCTCCGAAATCAACTTCTGTCACCCCAGTGCTACATATTGGAATGGTACCTAAAGTTTAAAGCAGAAATTGGGGCACTTTTGAAATTTTCATTTTTGACCAATTCGATAGGTCCAGGGCTTAGGTAAGTTATCATATGTCACAAAATCGTTAAAGCTCCTGTTAAAAAATGATGCTCCGAAATCAACTTCTGTCACCTCAGTGCTACATATTGGAATGGTACCTAAAGTTTAAAGCAGAAATTAGGGCACTTTTGAAAGTTTCATTTTTGACCAATTCGATAGGTCCGGGGCTTAGGTAAGTTATCATATGTCACAAAACCGTTAAAGCTCCTGTTCAAAAATGATGGTCCAAAATCAACTTCTGTCACCTCAGTGATACATTTTGGTATGGTACCTATAGTTTAAAGCAGAAATAGGGGCACTTTTAAAATTTTCATTTTTGACCAATTCGATAGGTCCGGGGCTTAGGTAAGTTATCATATGTCACAAAACCATTTAAGCTCCAGTTGAAAAATTATGCTCCGAAATCAACTTCTGTCACCTCAGTGCTACATATTGGAATGGTACCTAAAGTTTAAAGCAGAAATTGGGGCACTTTTAAAATTTTCATTTTTGACCAATTCAATAGGTCCGGGGCTTAGGTAAGTTATCATATGTCACAAAACCGTTAAAGCTCCTGTTCAAAAATGATGCTCCGAAATAAACTTCTGTCACCTAATTGCAACATATTGGAATGGTACCTAAAGTTTAAAGCAGAAATTGGGGCACTTTTGAAATTTTCATTTTTGACCAATTCGATAGGTCCGGGGCTTAGGTAAGTTATCATATGTCACAAAACCGTTAAAGCTCCTGTTCAAAAATGATGCTCCGAAATCAACTTCTGTCACCTCAGTGCTATATATTGGAATGGTACCTAAAGTTTAAAGCAGAAATTGGGGCACTTTTGACATTTTCATTTTTGACCAATTCGATAGGTCTGGGGCTTAGGTAAGTTATCATATGTCACAAAACCGTTAAAGCTCCTGTTCAAAAATTATGCTCCGAAATCAACTTCTGTCACCTCAGTGCTACATATTGGAATGGTACCTAAAGTTTAAAGCATAAATAGGGGCACTTTAGAAATTTTCATTTTTGACCAATTCGATAGGTCCGGGGCTTAGGTAAGTTATCATATGTCACAAAACCGTTAAAGCTCCTGTTCAAAAATGATGCTCCGAAATCAACTTCTGGCACCTCAGTGCTACATATTGGAATGGTACCTAAAGTTTAAAGCATAAATAGGGGCACTTTAGAAATTTTCATTTTTGACCAATTCGATAGGTCCGGGGCTTAGGTAAGTTATCATATGTCACAAAACCGTTAAAGCTCCTGTTCAAAAATGATGCTCCGAAATCAACTTCTGTCACCTCAGTGCTATATATTGGAATGGTACCTAAAGTTTAAAGCAGAAATTGGGGCACTTTTGACATTTTCATTTTTTGACCAATTCGATAGGTCTGGGGCTTAGGTAAGTTATCATATGTCACAAAACCATTAAAGCTCCTGTTCAAAAATTATGCTCCGAAATCAACTTCTGTCACCTCAGTGCTACATATTGGAATGGTACCTAAAGTTTAAAGCAGAAATTGGGGCACTTTTGAAATTTTCATTTTTGACCAATTCGATAGGTCCGGGGCTTAGGTAAGTTATCATATGTCACAAAATCGTTAAAGCTCCTGTTCAAAAATGATGCTCCGAAATCAACTTCTGTCACCTCAGTGCTACATATTGGAATGGTACCTAAAGTTTAAAGCAGAAATTGGGGCACTTTTGAAATTTTCATTTTTGACCAATTCGATAGGCCCGGGGCTTAGGTAAGTTATCATATGTCACAAAACCGTTAAAGCTCCTGTTCAAAAATTATGCTCCGAAATCAACTTCTGTCACCTCAGTGATACATATTGGAATGGTACCTAAAGTTTAAAGCAGAAATAGGGGCACTTTTGAAATTTTCATTTTTGACCAATTCGATAGGTCTGGGCCTTAGGTAAGTTATCATAAGTCACAAAACCGTTAAAGCTCCTGTTCAAAAATTATGCTCCGAAATCAACTTCTGTCACCTCAGTGCTACATATTGGAATGGTAACTAAAGTTTAAAGCAGAAATTGGGGCACTTTTAAAATTTTCATTTTTGACCAATTCGATAGGTCCGGGGCTTAGGTAAGTTATCATATGTCACAAAACCGTTAAAGCTCCTGTTCAAAAATTATGGTCCAAAATCAACTTCTGTCACCTCAGTGATACATTTTGGTATGGTACCTATAGTTTAAAGCAGAAATAGGGGCACTTTTAAAATTTTCATTTTTGACCAATTCGATAGGTCCGGGGCTTAGGTAAGTTATCATATGTCACAAAACCATTAAAGCTCCTGTTCAAAAATTATGCTCCGAAATCAACTTCTGTCACCCCAGTGCTACATATTGGAATGGTACCTAAAGTTTAAAGCAGAAATTGGGGCACTTTTGAAATTTTCATTTTTGACCAATTCGATAGGTCCAGGGCTTAGGTAAGTTATCATATGTCACAAAATCGTTAAAGCTCCTGTTAAAAAATGATGCTCCGAAATCAACTTCTGTCACCTCAGTGCTACATATTGGAATGGTACCTAAAGTTTAAAGCAGAAATTAGGGCACTTTTGAAAGTTTCATTTTTGACCAATTCGATAGGTCCGGGGCTTAGGTAAGTTATCATATGTCACAAAACCGTTAAAGCTCCTGTTCAAAAATGATGGTCCAAAATCAACTTCTGGCACCTCAGTGCTACATATTGGAATGGTACCTAAAGTTTAAAGCATAAATAGGGGCACTTTAGAAATTTTCATTTTTGACCAATTCGATAGGTCCGGGGCTTAGGTAAGTTATCATATGTCACAAAACCGTTAAAGCTCCTGTTCAAAAATGATGCTCCGAAATCAACTTCTGTCACCTCAGTGCTATATATTGGAATGGTACCTAAAGTTTAAAGCAGAAATTGGGGCACTTTTGACATTTTCATTTTTGACCAATTCGATAGGTCTGGGCCTTAGGTAAGTTATCATAAGTCACAAAACCGTTAAAGCTCCTGTTCAAAAATTATGCTCCGAAATCAACTTCTGTCACCTCAGTGATACATATTGGAATGGTACCTAAAGTTTAAAGCAGAAATAGGGGCACTTTTGAAATTTTCATTTTTGACCAATTCGATAGGTCTGGGCCTTAGGTAAGTTATCATAAGTCACAAAACCGTTAAAGCTCCTGTTCAAAAATTATGCTCCGAAATCAACTTCTGTCACCTCAGTGCTACATATTGGAATGGTAACTAAAGTTTAAAGCAGAAATTGGGGCACTTTTAAAATTTTCATTTTTGACCAATTCGATAGGTCCGGGGCTTAGGTAAGTTATCATATGTCACAAAACCGTTAAAGCTCCTGTTCAAAAATTATGGTCCAAAATCAACTTCTGTCACCTCAGTGATACATTTTGGTATGGTACCTATAGTTTAAAGCAGAAATAGGGGCACTTTTAAAATTTTCATTTTTGACCAATTCGATAGGTCCGGGGCTTAGGTAAGTTATCATATGTCACAAAACCATTTAAGCTCCAGTTGAAAAATTATGCTCCGAAATCAACTTCTGTCACCTCAGTGCTACATATTGGAATGGTACCTAAAGTTTAAAGCAGAAATTGGGGCACTTTTAAAATTTTCATTTTTGACCAATTCGATAGGTCCGGGGCTTAGGTAAGTTATCATATGTCACAAAACCGTTAAAGCTCCTGTTCAAAAATGATGCTCCAAAATCAACTTCTGGCACCTCAGTGCTACATATTGGAATGGTACCTAAAGTTTAAAGCATAAATAGGGGCACTTTAGAAATTTTCATTTTTGACCAATTCGATAGGTCCGGGGCTTAGGTAAGTTATCATATGTCACAAAACCGTTAAAGCTCCTGTTCAAAAATGATGCTCCGAAATCAACTTCTGTCACCTCAGTGCTATATATTGGAATGGTACCTAAAGTTTAAAGCAGAAATTGGGGCACTTTTGACATTTTCATTTTTGACCAATTCGATAGGTCTGGGGCTTAGGTAAGTTATCATATGTCACAAAACCGTTAAAGCTCCTGTTCAAAAATTATGCTCCGAAATCAACTTCTGTCACCTCAGTGCTACATATTGGAATGGTACCTAAAGTTTAAAGCAGAAATTGGGGCACTTTTGAAATTTTCATTTTTGACCAATTCGATAGGTCCGGGGCTTAGGTAAATTATCATATGTCACAAAACCGTTAAAGCACCTGTTCAAAAATGATGCTCCGAAATAAACTTCTGTCACCTCATTGCTACATATTGGAATGGTACCTAAAGTTTAAAGCAGAAATTGGGGCACTTTTGAAATTTTCATTTTTGACCAATTCGATAGGTCCGGGGCTTAGGTAAGTTATCATATGTCACAAAACCGTTAAAGCTCCTGTTCAAAAATGATGCTCCGAAATCAACTTCTGTCACCTCAGTGATACATATTGGAATGGTACCTAAAGTTTAAAGCAGAAATTGGGGCACTTTTGAAATTTTCATTTTTGACCAATTCGATAGGTCCGGGGCTTAGGTAAGTTATCATATGTCACAAAACCGTTAAAGCTCCTGTTCAAAAATTATGCTCCGAAATCAACTTCTGTCACCTCAGTGCTACATATTGGAATGGTACCTAAAGTTTAAAGCAGAAATTGGGGCACTTTTGAAATTTTCATTTTTGACCAATTCGATAGGTCTGGGGCTTAGGTAAGTTATCATATGTCACAAAACCGTTAAAGCTCCTGTTCAAAAATGATGCTCCAAAATCAACTTCTGTCACCTCAGTGATACATATTGGAATGGTACCTAAAGTTTAAAGCAAAAATTGGGGCACTTTTGAAATTTTCATTTTTGACCAATTCGATAGGTCCGGGGCTTAGGTAAGTTATCATATGTCACAAAACCGTTAAAGCTCCTGTTCAAAAATGATGCTCCAAAATCAACTTCTGGCACCTCAGTGCTACATATTGGAATGGTACCTAAAGTTTAAAGCATAAATAGGGGCACTTTAGAAATTTTCATTTTTGACCAATTCGATAGGTCCGGGGCTTAGGTAAGTTATCATATGTCACAAAACCGTTAAAGCTCCTGTTCAAAAATTATGCTCCGAAATCAACTTCTGTCACCTCAGTGCTATATACTGGAATGGTACCTAAAGTTTAAAGCAGAAATTGGGGCACTTTTGACATTTTCATTTTTGACCAATTCGATAGGTCTGGGGCTTAGGTAAGTTATCATATGTCACAAAACCGTTAAAGCTCCTGTTCAAAAATGATGCTCCAAAATCAACTTCTGGCACCTCAGTGCTACATATTGGAATGGTACCTAAAGTTTAAAGCATAAATTGGGGCACTTTAGAAATTTTCATTTTTGACCAATTCGATAGGTCCGGGGCTTAGGTAAGTTATCATATGTCACAAAACCGTTAAAGCTCCTGTTCAAAAATGATGCTCCGAAATAAACTTCTGTCACCTCAGTGATACATATTGGAATGGTACCTAAAGTTTAAAGCAAAAATTGGGGCACTTTTGAAATTTTCATTTTTGACCAATTCGATAGGTCCGGGGCTTAGGTAAGTTATCATATGTCACAAAACCGTTAAAGCTCCTGTTCAAAAATGATGCTCCAAAATCAACTTCTGGCACCTCAGTGCTACATATTGGAATGGTACCTAAAGTTTAAAGCATAAATAGGGGCACTTTAGAAATTTAAATTTTTGACCAATTCGATAGGTCCGGGGCTTAGGTAAGTTATCATATGTCACAAAACCGTTAAAGCTCCTGTTCAAAAATGATGCTCCGAAATCAACTTCTGTCACCTCAGTGCTATATATTGGAATGGTACCTAAAGTTTAAAGCAGAAATTGGGGCACTTTTGACATTTTCATTTTTGACCAATTCGATAGGTCTGGGGCTTAGGTAAGTTATCATATGTCACAAAACCGTTAAAGCTCCTGTTCAAAAATGATGCTCCGAAATCAACTTCTGTCACCTCAGTGCTACATATTGGAATGGTACCTAAAGTTTAAAGCAGAAATTGGGGCACTTTTGAAATTTTCATTTTTGACCAATTCGATAGGTCCGGGGCTTAGGTAAGTTATCATATGTCACAAAACCGTTAAAGCTCCTGTTCAAAAATGATGCTCCGAAATAAACTTCTGTCACCTCATTGCTACATATTGGAATGGTACCTAAAGTTTAAAGCAGAAATTGGGGCACTTTTGAAATTTTCATTTTTGACCAATTCGATAGGTCCGGGGCTTAGGTAAGTTATCATATGTCACAAAACCGTTAAAGCTCCTGTTCAAAAATGATGCTCCGAAATCAACTTCTGTCACCTCAGTGATACATATTGGAATGGTACCTAAAGTTTAAAGCATAAATTGGGGCACTTTAGAAATTTTCATTTTTGACCAATTCGATAGGTCCGGGGCTTAGGTAAGTTATCATATGTCACAAAACCGTTAAAGCTCCTGTTCAAAAATTATGCTCCGAAATCAACTTCTGTCACCTCAGTGCTACATATTGGAATGGTACCTAAAGTTTAAAGCAGAAATTGGGGCACTTTTGAAATTTTCATTTTTGACCAATTCGATAGGTCTGGGGCTTAGGTAAGTTATCATATGTCACAAAACCGTTAAAGCTCCTGTTCAAAAATGATGCTCCAAAATCAACTTCTGTCACCTCAGTGATACATATTGGAATGGTACCTAAAGTTTAAAGCAAAAATTGGGGCACTTTTGAAATTTTCATTTTTGACCAATTCGATAGGTCAGGGGCTTAGGTAAGTTATCATATGTCACAAAACCGTTAAAGCTCCTGTTCAAAAATGATGCTCCAAAATCAACTTCTGGCACCTCAGTGCTACATATTGGAATGGTACCTAAAGTTTAAAGCATAAATAGGGGCACTTTAGAAATTTTCATTTTTGACCAATTCGATAGGTCCGGGGCTTAGGTAAGTTATCATATGTCACAAAACCGTTAAAGCTCCTGTTCAAAAATGATGCTCAGAAATCAACTTCTGTCACCTCAGTGCTATATATTGGAATGGTACCTAAAGTTTAAAGCAGAAATTGGGGCACTTTTGACATTTTCATTTTTGACCAATTCGATAGGTCTGGGGCTTAGGTAAGTTATCATATGTCACAAAACCGTTAAAGCTCCTGTTCAAAAATGATGCTCCAAAATCAACTTCTGGCACCTCAGTGCTACATATTGGAATGGTACCTAAAGTTTAAAGCATAAATTGGGGCACTTTAGAAATTTTCATTTTTGACCAATTCGATAGGTCCGGGGCTTAGGTAAGTTATCATATGTCACAAAACCGTTAAAGCTCCTGTTCAAAAATGATGCTCCAAAATCAACTTCTGTCACCTCAGTGCTATATATTGGAATGGTACCTAAAGTTTAAAGCAGAAATTGGGGCACTTTTGACATTTTCATTTTTTGACCAATTCGATAGGTCTGGGGCTTAGGTAAGTTATCATATGTCACAAAACCATTAAAGCTCCTGTTCAAAAATTATGCTCCGAAATCAACTTCTGTCACCTCAGTGCTACATATTGGAATGGTACCTAAAGTTTAAAGCAGAAATTGGGGCACTTTTGAAATTTTCATTTTTTAACAATTCGATAGGTCCGGGGCTTAGGTAAGTTATCATATGTCACAAAACCGTTAAAGCTCCTGTTCAAAAATGATGCTCAGAAATCAACTTCTGTCACCTCAGTGCTACATATTGGAATGGTACCTAAAGTTTAAAGCAGAAATTGGGGCACTTTTGAAATTTTCATTTTTGACCAATTCGATAGGTCCGGGGCTTAGGTAAGTTATCATATGTCACAAAACCGTTAAAGCTCCTGTTCAAAAATGATGCTCCGAAATAAACTTCTGTCACCTCAGTGCTACATATTGGAATGGTACCTAAAGTTTAAAGCAGAAATTGGGGCACTTTTGAAATTTTCATTTTTAACCAATTCGATAGGTCGGGGCTTAGGTAAGTTATCATATGTCACAAAACCGTTAAAGCTCCTGTTCAAAAATGATGCTCCGAAATCAACTTCTGTCACCTCAGTGATACATATTGGAATGGTACCTAAAGTTTAAAGCAGAAATTGGGGCACTTTTGAAATTTTCATTTTTGACCAATTCGATAGGTCCGGGGCTTAGGTAAGTTATCATATGTCACAAAACCGTTAAAGCTCCTGTTCAAAAATGATGCTCCGAAATCAACTTCTGTCACCTCAGTGCTACATATTGGAATGGTACCTAAAGTTTAAAGCAGAAATTGGGGCACTTTTGAAATTTTCATTTTTGACCAATTCGATAGGTCTGGGCCTTAGGTAAGTTATCATATGTCACAAAACCGTTAAAGCTCCTGTTCAAAAATGATGCTCCAAAATCAACTTCTGTCACCTCAGTGATACATATTGGAATGGTACCTAAAGTTTAAAGCAAAAATTGGGGCACTTTTGAAATTTTCATTTTTGACCAATTCGATAGGTCCGGGGCTTAGGTAAGTTATCATATGTCACAAAACCGTTAAAGCTCCTGTTCAAAAATGATGCTCCAAAATCAACTTCTGTCACCTCAGTGCTACATATTGGAATGGTACCTAAAGTTTAAAGCATAAATAGGGGCACTTTAGAAATTTTCATTTTTGACCAATTCGATAGGTCCGGGGCTTAGGTAAGTTATCATATGTCACAAAACCGTTAAAGCTCCTGTTCAAAAATGATGCTCCGAAATCAACTTCTGTCACCTCAGTGATACATATTGGAATGGTACCTAAAGTTTAAAGCAAAAATTGGGGCACTTTTGAAATTTTCATTTTTGACCAATTCGATAGGTCCGGGGCTTAGGTAAGTTATCATATGTCACAAAACCGTTAAAGCTCCTGTTCAAAAATGATGCTCCAAAATCAACTTCTGGCACCTCAGTGCTACATATTGGAATGGTACCTAAAGTTTAAAGCATAAATAGGGGCACTTTAGAAATTTTCATTTTTGACCAATTCGATAGGTCCGGGGCTTAGGTAAGTTATCATATGTCACAAAACCGTTAAAGCTCCTGTTCAAAAATGATGCTCCGAAATCAACTTCTGTCACCTCAGTGATACATATTGGAATGGTACCTAAAGTTTAAAGCAAAAATTGGGGCACTTTTGAAATTTTCATTTTTGACCAATTCGATAGGTCCGGGGCTTAGGTAAGTTATCATATGTCACAAAACCGTTAAAGCTCCTGTTCAAAAATGATGCTCCAAAATCAACTTCTGGCACCTCAGTGCTACATATTGGAATGGTACCTAAAGTTTAAAGCATAAATAGGGGCACTTTAGAAATTTTCATTTTTGACCAATTCGATAGGTCCGGGGCTTAGGTAAGTTATCATATGTCACAAAACCGTTAAAGCTCCTGTTCAAAAATGATGCTCCGAAATCAACTTCTGTCACCTCAGTGCTATATATTGGAATGGTACCTAAAGTTTAAAGCAGAAATTGGGGCACTTTTGACATTTTCATTTTTGACCAATTCGATAGGTCTGGGGCTTAGGTAAGTTATCATATGTCACAAAACCGTTAAAGCTCCTGTTCAAAAATGATGCTCCGAAATCAACTTCTGTCACCTCAGTGCTACATATTGGAATGGTACCTAAAGTTTAAAGCAGAAATTGGGGCACTTTTGAAATTTTCTTTTTTGACCAATTCGATAGGTCCGGGGCTTAGGTAAGTTATCATATGTCACAAAACCATTAAAGCTCCTGTTCAAAAATGATGCTCCGAAATAAACTTCTGTCACCTAATTGCTACATATTGGAATGGTACCTAAAGTTTAAAGCAGAAATTGGGGCACTTTTGAAATTTTCATTTTTGACCAATTCGATAGGTCCGGGGCTTAGGTAAGTTATCATATGTCACAAAACCGTTAAAGCTCCTGTTCAAAAATGATGCTCCAAAATCAACTTCTGGCACCTCAGTGCTACATATTGGAATGGTACCTAAAGTTTAAAGCATAAATAGGGGCACTTTAGAAATTTTCATTTTTGACCAATTCGATAGGTCCGGGGCTTAGGTAAGTTATCATATGTCACAAAACCGTTAAAGCTCCTGTTCAAAAATGATGCTCAGAAATCAACTTCTGTCACCTCAGTGCTATATATTGGAATGGTACCTAAAGTTTAAAGCAGAAATTGGGGCACTTTTGACATTTTCATTTTTGACCAATTCGATAGGTCTGGGGCTTAGGTAAGTTATCATATGTCACAAAACCGTTAAAGCTCCTGTTCAAAAATGATGCTCCAAAATCAACTTCTGGCACCTCAGTGCTACATATTGGAATGGTACCTAAAGTTTAAAGCATAAATTGGGGCACTTTAGAAATTTTCATTTTTGACCAATTCGATAGGTCCGGGGCTTAGGTAAGTTATCATATGTCACAAAACCGTTAAAGCTCCTGTTCAAAAATGATGCTCCAAAATCAACTTCTGTCACCTCAGTGCTATATATTGGAATGGTACCTAAAGTTTAAAGCAGAAATTGGGGCACTTTTGACATTTTCATTTTTTGACCAATTCGATAGGTCTGGGGCTTAGGTAAGTTATCATATGTCACAAAACCATTAAAGCTCCTGTTCAAAAATTATGCTCCGAAATCAACTTCTGTCACCTCAGTGCTACATATTGGAATGGTACCTAAAGTTTAAAGCAGAAATTGGGGCACTTTTGAAATTTTCATTTTTGACCAATTCGATAGGTCTGGGCCTTAGGTAAGTTATCATATGTCACAAAACCGTTAAAGCTCCTGTTCAAAAATGATGCTCCGAAATCAACTTCTGTCACCTCAGTGATACATATTGGAATGGTACCTAAAGTTTAAAGCAAAAATTGGGGCACTTTTGAAATTTTCATTTTTGACCAATTCGATAGGTCCGGGGCTTAGGTAAGTTATCATATGTCACAAAACCGTTAAAGCTCCTGTTCAAAAATGATGCTCCAAAATCAACTTCTGGCACCTCAGTGCTACATATTGGAATGGTACCTAAAGTTTAAAGCATAAATAGGGGCACTTTAGAAATTTTCATTTTTGACCAATTCGATAGGTCCGGGGCTTAGGTAAGTTATCATATGTCACAAAACCGTTAAAGCTCCTGTTCAAAAATGATGCTCCGAAATCAACTTCTGTCACCTCAGTGCTATATATTGGAATGGTACCTAAAGTTTAAAGCAGAAATTGGGGCACTTTTGACATTTTCATTTTTGACCAATTCGATAGGTCTGGGGCTTAGGTAAGTTATCATATGTCACAAAACCGTTAAAGCTCCTGTTCAAAAATGATGCTCCGAAATCAACTTCTGTCACCTCAGTGCTACATATTGGAATGGTACCTAAAGTTTAAAGCAGAAATTGGGGCACTTTTGAAATTTTCTTTTTTGACCAATTCGATAGGTCCGGGGCTTAGGTAAGTTATCATATGTCACAAAACCGTTAAAGCTCCTGTTCAAAAATGATGCTCCGAAATAAACTTCTGTCACCTAATTGCTACATATTGGAATGGTACCTAAAGTTTAAAGCAGAAATTGGGGCACTTTTGAAATTTTCATTTTTGACCAATTTGATAGGTCTGGGGCTTAGGTAAGTTATCATATGTCACAAAACCGTTAAAGCTCCTGTTCAAAAATGATGCTCCAAAATCAACTTCTGTCACCTCAGTGATACATATTGGAATGGTACCTAAAGTTTAAAGCAAAAATTGGGGCACTTTTGAAATTTTCATTTTTGACCAATTCGATAGGTCCGGGGCTTAGGTAAGTTATCATATGTCACAAAACCGTTAAAGCTCCTGTTCAAAAATGATGCTCCAAAATCAACTTCTGGCACCTCAGTGCTACATATTGGAATGGTACCTAAAGTTTAAAGCATAAATAGGGGCACTTTAGAAATTTTCATTTTTGACCAATTCGATAGGTCCGGGGCTTAGGTAAGTTATCATATGTCACAAAACCGTTAAAGCTCCTGTTCAAAAATGATGCTCCGAAATCAACTTCTGTCACCTCAGTGCTATATATTGGAATGGTACCTAAAGTTTAAAGCAGAAATTGGGGCACTTTTGACATTTTCATTTTTTGACCAATTCGATAGGTCTGGGGCTTAGGTAAGTTATCATATGTCACAAAACCATTAAAGCTCCTGTTCAAAAATTATGCTCCGAAATCAACTTCTGTCACCTCAGTGCTACATATTGGAATGGTACCTAAAGTTTAAAGCATAAATAGGGGCACTTTAGAAATTTTCATTTTTGACCAATTCGATAGGTCCGGGGCTTAGGTAAGTTATCATATGTCACAAAACCGTTAAAGCTCCTGTTCAAAAATGATGCTCCGAAATCAACTTCTGTCACCTCAGTGATACATATTGGAATGGTACCTAAAGTTTAAAGCAAAAATTGGGGCACTTTTGAAATTTTCATTTTTGACCAATTCGATAGGTCCGGGGCTTAGGTAAGTTATCATATGTCACAAAACCGTTAAAGCTCCTGTTCAAAAATGATGCTCCAAAATCAACTTCTGGCACCTCAGTGCTACATATTGGAATGGTACCTAAAGTTTAAAGCATAAATAGGGGCACTTTAGAAATTTTCATTTTTGACCAATTCGATAGGTCCGGGGCTTAGGTAAGTTATCATATGTCACAAAACCGTTAAAGCTCCTGTTCAAAAATGATGCTCCGAAATCAACTTCTGTCACCTCAGTGCTATATATTGGAATGGTACCTAAAGTTTAAAGCAGAAATTGGGGCACTTTTGACATTTTCATTTTTGACCAATTCGATAGGTCTGGGGCTTAGGTAAGTTATCATATGTCACAAAACCGTTAAAGCTCCTGTTCAAAAATGATGCTCCGAAATCAACTTCTGTCACCTCAGTGCTACATATTGGAATGGTACCTAAAGTTTAAAGCAGAAATTGGGGCACTTTTGAAATTTTCTTTTTTGACCAATTCGATAGGTCCGGGGCTTAGGTAAGTTATCATATGTCACAAAACCGTTAAAGCTCCTGTTCAAAAATGATGCTCCGAAATAAACTTCTGTCACCTAATTGCTACATATTGGAATGGTACCTAAAGTTTAAAGCAGAAATTGGGGCACTTTTGAAATTTTCATTTTTGACCAATTCGATAGGTCCGGGGCTTAGGTAAGTTATCATATGTCACAAAACCGTTAAAGCTCCTGTTCAAAAATGATGCTCCGAAATCAACTTCTGTCACCTCAGTGCTACATATTGGAATGGTACCTAAAGTTTAAAGCAGAAATTGGGGCACTTTTGAAATTTTCATTTTTGACCAATTTGATAGGTCCGGGGCTTAGGTAAGTTATCATATGTCACAAAACCGTTAAAGCTCCTGTTCAAAAATGATGCTCCAAAATCAACTTCTGTCACCTCAGTGATACATATTGGAATGGTACCTAAAGTTTAAAGCAAAAATTGGGGCACTTTTGAAATTTTCATTTTTGACCAATTCGATAGGTCCGGGGCTTAGGTAAGTTATCATATGTCACAAAACCGTTAAAGCTCCTGTTCAAAAATGATGCTCCAAAATCAACATCTGGCACCTCAGTGCTACATATTGGAATGGTACCTAAAGTTTAAAGCAGAAATTGGGGCACTTTTGACATTTTCATTTTTTGACCAATTCGATAGGTCTGGGGCTTAGGTAAGTTATCATATGTCACAAAACCATTAAAGCTCCTGTTCAAAAATTATGCTCCGAAATCAACTTCTGTCACCTCAGTGCTACATATTGGAATGGTACCTAAAGTTTAAAGCAGAAATTGGGGCACTTTTGAAATTTTCATTTTTGACCAATTCGATAGGTCCGGGGCTTAGGTAAGTTATCATATGTCACAAAATCGTTAAAGCTCCTGTTCAAAAATGATGCTCCGAAATCAACTTCTGTCACCTCAGTGCTACATATTGGAATGGTACCTAAAGTTTAAAGCAGAAATTGGGGCACTTTTGAAATTTTCATTTTTGACCAATTCGATAGGCCCGGGGCTTAGGTAAGTTATCATATGTCACAAAACCGTTAAAGCTCCTGTTCAAAAATTATGCTCCGAAATCAACTTCTGTCACCTCAGTGATACATATTGGAATGGTACCTAAAGTTTAAAGCAGAAATAGGGGCACTTTTGAAATTTTCATTTTTGACCAATTCGATAGGTCTGGGCCTTAGGTAAGTTATCATATGTCACAAAACCGTTAAAGCTCCTGTTCAAAAATTATGCTCCAAAATCAACTTCTGTCACCTCAGTGATACATATTGGAATGGTACCTAAAGTTTAAAGCAGAAATTGGGGCACTTTTGAAATTTTAATTTTTGACCAATTCGATAGGTCCGGGGCTTAGGTAAGTTATCATATGTCACAAAACCGTTAAAGCTCCTGTTCAAAAATGATGCTCCGAAATCAACTTCTGTCACCTCAGTGCTACATATTGGAATGGTACCTAAAGTTTAAAGCATAAAAAGGGGCACTTTTGAAATTTTCATTTTTGACCAATTCGATAGGTTCGGGGCTTAGGTAATTTATCATATGTCCCAAAACCGTTAAAGCTCCTGTTCAAAAATTATGCTCCGAAATCAACTTCTGTCACCTCAGTGCTACATATTGGAATGGTAACTAAAGTTTAAAGCAGAAATTGGGGCACTTTTAAAATTTTCATTTTTGACCAATTCGATAGGTCCGGGGCTTAGGTAAGTTATCATATGTCACAAAACCGTTAAAGCTCCTGTTCAAAAATTATGGTCCAAAATCAACTTCTGTCACCTCAGTGATACATTTTGGTATGGTACCTATAGTTTAAAGCAGAAATAGGGGCACTTTTAAAATTTTCATTTTTGACCAATTCGATAGGTCCGGGGCTTAGGTAAGTTATCATATGTCACAAAACCATTAAAGCTCCAGTTGAAAAATTATGCTCCGAAATCAACTTCTGTCACCTCAGTGCTACATATTGGAATGGTACCTAAAGTTTAAAGCAGAAATTGGGGCACTTTTAAAATTTTCATTTTTGACCAATTCGATAGGTCCGGGGCTTAGGTAAGTTATCATATGTCACAAAACCGTTAAAGCTCCTGTTCAGAAATGATGCTCCAAAATCAACTTCTGGCACCTCAGTGCTACATATTGGAATGGTACCTAAAGTTTAAAGCAGAAATAGGGGCACTTTAGTAATTTTCATTTTTGACCAATACGATAAGTCCGGGGCTTAGGTAAGTTATCATATGTCACAAAACCGTTAAAGCTCCTGTTCAAAAATGATGCTCCGAAATCAACTTCTGTCACCTCAGTGCTATATATTGGAATGGTACCTAAAGTTTAAAGCAGAAATTGGGGCACTTTTGACATTTTCATTTTTGACCAATTCGATAGGTCTGGGGCTTAGGTAAGTTATCATATGTCACAAAACCATTAAAGCTCCTGTTCAAAAATTATGCTCCGAAATCAACTTCTGTCACCTCAGTGCTACATATTGGAATGGTACCTAAAGTTTAAAGCAGAAATTGGGGCACTTTTGAAATTTTCATTTTTGACCAATTCGATAGGTCCAGGGCTTAGGTAAGTTATCATATGTCACAAAATCGTTAAAGCTCCTGTTCAAAAATGATGCTCCGAAATCAACTTCTGTCACCTCAGTGCTACATATTGGAATGGTACCTAAAGTTTAAAGCAGAAATTAGGGCACTTTTGAAAGTTTCATTTTTGACCAATTCGATAGGTCCGGGGCTTAGGTAAGTTATCATATGTCACAAAACCGTTAAAGCTCCTGTTCAAAAATGATGCTCCGAAATAAACTTCTGTCACCTCAGTGATACATATTGGAATGGTACCTAAAGTTTAAAGCAGAAATTGGGGCACTTTTGACATTTTCATTTTTGACCAATTCGATAGGTCTGGGGCTTAGGTAAGTTATCATATGTCACAAAACCGTTAAAGCTCCTGTTCAAAAATGATGCTCCGAAATCAACTTCTGTCACCTCAGTGCTACATATTGGAATGGTACCTAAAGTTTAAAGCAGAAATTGGGGCACTTTTGAAATTTTCATTTTTGACCAATTCGATAGGTCCGGGGCTTAGGTAAGTTATCATATGTCACAAAACCGTTAAAGCTCCTGTTCAAAAATGATGCTCCGAAATAAACTTCTGTCACCTCATTGCTACATATTGGAATGGTACCTAAAGTTTAAAGCAGAAATTGGGGCACTTTTGAAATTTTCATTTTTGACCAATTCGATAGGTCCGGGGCTTAGGTAAGTTATCATATGTCACAAAACCGTTAAAGCTCCTGTTCAAAAATGATGCTCCGAAATCAACTTCTGTCACCTCAGTGATACATATTGGAATGGTACCTAAAGTTTAAAGCATAAATTGGGGCACTTTAGAAATTTTCATTTTTGACCAATTCGATAGGTCCGGGGCTTAGGTAAGTTATCATATGTCACAAAACCGTTAAAGCTCCTGTTCAAAAATTATGCTCCGAAATCAACTTCTGTCACCTCAGTGCTACATATTGGAATGGTACCTAAAGTTTAAAGCAGAAATTGGGGCACTTTTGAAATTTTCATTTTTGACCAATTCGATAGGTCTGGGGCTTAGGTAAGTTATCATATGTCACAAAACCGTTAAAGCTCCTGTTCAAAAATGATGCTCCAAAATCAACTTCTGTCACCTCAGTGATACATATTGGAATGGTACCTAAAGTTTAAAGCAAAAATTGGGGCACTTTTGAAATTTTCATTTTTGACCAATTCGATAGGTCCGGGGCTTAGGTAAGTTATCATATGTCACAAAACCGTTAAAGCTCCTGTTCAAAAATGATGCTCCAAAATCAACTTCTGGCACCTCAGTGCTACATATTGGAATGGTACCTAAAGTTTAAAGCATAAATAGGGGCACTTTAGAAATTTTCATTTTTGACCAATTCGATAGGTCCGGGGCTTAGGTAAGTTATCATATGTCACAAAACCGTTAAAGCTCCTGTTCAAAAATGATGCTCCGAAATCAACTTCTGTCACCTCAGTGCTATATATTGGAATGGTACCTAAAGTTTAAAGCAGAAATTGGGGCACTTTTGACATTTTCATTTTTGACCAATTCGATAGGTCTGGGGCTTAGGTAAGTTATCATATGTCACAAAACCGTTAAAGCTCCTGTTCAAAAATGATGCTCCAAAATCAACTTCTGGCACCTCAGTGCTACATATTGGAATGGTACCTAAAGTTTAAAGCATAAATTGGGGCACTTTAGAAATTTTCATTTTTGACCAATTCGATAGGTCCGGGGCTTAGGTAAGTTATCATATGTCACAAAACCGTTAAAGCTCCTGTTCAAAAATGATGCTCCGAAATCAACTTCTGTCACCTCAGTGCTATATATTGGAATGGTACCTAAAGTTTAAAGCAGAAATTGGGGCACTTTTGACATTTTCATTTTTTGACCAATTCGATAGGTCTGGGGCTTAGGTAAGTTATCATATGTCACAAAACCATTAAAGCTCCTGTTCAAAAATTATGCTCCGAAATCAACTTCTGTCACCTCAGTGCTACATATTGGAATGGTACCTAAAGTTTAAAGCAGAAATTGGGGCACTTTTGAAATTTTCATTTTTGACCAATTCGATAGGTCCGGGGCTTAGGTAAGTTATCATATGTCACAAAACCGTTAAAGCTCCTGTTCAAAAATGATGCTCCGAAATAAACTTCTGTCACCTCAGTGCTACATATTGGAATGGTACCTAAAGTTTAAAGCAGAAATTGGGGCACTTTTGAAATTTTCATTTTTAACCAATTCGATAGGTCCGGGGCTTAGGTAAGTTATCATATGTCACAAAACCGTTAAAGCTCCTGTTCAAAAATGATGCTCCGAAATCAACTTCTGTCACCTCAGTGATACATATTGGAATGGTACCTAAAGTTTAAAGCAGAAATTGGGGCACTTTTGAAATTTTCATTTTTGACCAATTCGATAGGTCCGGGGCTTAGGTAAGTTATCATATGTCACAAAACCGTTAAAGCTCCTGTTCAAAAATGATGCTCCGAAATCAACTTCTGTCACCTCAGTGCTACATATTGGAATGGTACCTAAAGTTTAAAGCAGAAATTGGGGCACTTTTGAAATTTTCATTTTTGACCAATTCGATAGGTCTGGGCCTTAGGTAAGTTATCATATGTCACAAAACCGTTAAAGCTCCTGTTCAAAAATGATGCTCCAAAATCAACTTCTGTCACCTCAGTGATACATATTGGAATGGTACCTAAAGTTTAAAGCATAAATAGGGGCACTTTAGAAATTTTCATTTTTGACCAATTCGATAGGTCCGGGGCTTAGGTAAGTTATCATATGTCACAAAACCGTTAAAGCTCCTGTTCAAAAATGATGCTCCGAAATCAACTTCTGTCACCTCAGTGATACATATTGGAATGGTACCTAAAGTTTAAAGCAAAAATTGGGGCACTTTTGAAATTTTCATTTTTGACCAATTCGATAGGTCCGGGGCTTAGGTAAGTTATCATATGTCACAAAACCATTAAAGCTCCTGTTCAAAAATGATGCTCCAAAATCAACTTCTGGCACCTCAGTGCTACATATTGGAATGGTACCTAAAGTTTAAAGCATAAATAGGGGCACTTTAGAAATTTTCATTTTTGACCAATTCGAAAGGTCCGGGGCTTAGGTAAGTTATCATATGTCACAAAACCGTTAAAGCTCCTGTTCAAAAATGATGCTCCGAAATCAACTTCTGTCACCTCAGTGCTATATATTGGAATGGTACCTAAAGTTTAAAGCAGAAATTGGGGCACTTTTGACATTTTCATTTTTGACCAATTCGATAGGTCCGGGGCTTAGGTAAGTTATCATATGTCACAAAACCGTTAAAGCTCCTGTTCAAAAATGATGCTCCGAAATCAACTTCTGTCACCTCAGTGCTATATATTGGAATGGTACCTAAAGTTTAAAGCAGAAATTGGGGCACTTTTGAAATTTTCTTTTTTGACCAATTCGATAGGTCCGGGGCTTAGGTAAGTTATCATATGTCACAAAACCGTTAAAGCTCCTGTTCAAAAATGATGCTCCGAAATAAACTTCTGTCACCTAATTGCTACATATTGGAATGGTACCTAAAGTTTAAAGCAGAAATTGGGGCACTTTTGAAATTTTCATTTTTGACCAATTCGATAGGTCCGGGGCTTAGGTAAGTTATCATATGTCACAAAACCGTTAAAGCTCCTGTTCAAAAATGATGCTCCGAAATCAACTTCTGTCACCTCAGTGCTACATATTGGAATGGTACCTAAAGTTTAAAGCAGAAATTGGGGCACTTTTGAAATTTTCATTTTTGACCAATTTGATAGGTCTGGGGCTTAGGTAAGTTATCATATGTCACAAAACCGTTAAAGCTCCTGTTCAAAAATGATGCTCCAAAATCAACTTCTGGCACCTCAGTGCTACATATTGGAATGGTACCTAAAGTTTAAAGCATAAATAGGGGCACTTTAGAAATTTTCATTTTTGACCAATTCGATAGGTCCGGGGCTTAGGTAAGTTATCATATGTCACAAAACCGTTAAAGCTCCTGTTCAAAAATGATGCTCCGAAATCAACTTCTGTCACCTCAGTGCTATATATTGGAATGGTACCTAAAGTTTAAAGCAGAAATTGGGGCACTTTTGACATTTTCATTTTTTGACCAATTCGATAGGTCTGGGGCTTAGGTAAGTTATCATATGTCACAAAACCATTAAAGCTCCTGTTCAAAAATTATGCTCCGAAATCAACTTCTGTCACCTCAGTGCTACATATTGGAATGGTACCTAAAGTTTAAAGCAGAAATTGGGGCACTTTTGAAATTTTCATTTTTGACCAATTCGATAGGTCCGGGGCTTAGGTAAGTTATCATATGTCACAAAACCGTTAAAGCTCCTGTTCAGAAATGATGCTCCAAAATCAACTTCTGGCACCTCAGTGCTACATATTGGAATGGTACCTAAAGTTTAAAGCAGAAATAGGGGCACTTTAGTAATTTTCATTTTTGACCAATACGATAAGTCCGGGGCTTAGGTAAGTTATCATATGTCACAAAACCGTTAAAGCTCCTGTTAAAAAATGATGCTCCGAAATCAACTTCTGTCACCTCAGTGCTATATATTGGAATGGTACCTAAAGTTTAAAGCAGAAATTGGGGCACTTTTGACATTTTCATTTTTGACCAATTCGATAGGTCTGGGGCTTAGGTAAGTTATCATATGTCACAAAACCATTAAAGCTCCTGTTCAAAAATTATGCTCCGAAATCAACTTCTGTCACCTCAGTGCTACATATTGGAATGGTACCTAAAGTTTAAAGCAGAAATTGGGGCACTTTTGAAATTTTCATTTTTGACCAATTCGATAGGTCCAGGGCTTAGGTAAGTTATCATATGTCACAAAATCGTTAAAGCTCCTGTTCAAAAATGATGCTCCGAAATCAACTTCTGTCACCTCAGTGCTACATATTGGAATGGTACCTAAAGTTTAAAGCAGAAATTAGGGCACTTTTGAAAGTTTCATTTTTGACCAATTCGATAGGTCAGGGGCTTAGGTAAGTTATCATATGTCACAAAACCGTTAAAGCTCCTGTTAAAAAATTATGGTCCAAAATCAACTTCTGTCACCTCAGTGATACATTTTGGTATGGTACCTATAGTTTAAAGCAGAAATAGGGGCACTTTTAAAATTTTCATTTTTGACCAATTCGATAGGTCCGGGGCTTAGGTAAGTTATCATATGTCACAAAACCATTAAAGCTCCAGTTGAAAAATTATGCTCCGAAATCAACTTCTGTCACCTCAGTGCTACATATTGGAATGGTACCTAAAGTTTAAAGCAGAAATTGGGGCACTTTTAAAATTTTCATTTTTGACCAATTCGATAGGTCCGGGGCTTAGGTAAGTTATCATATGTCACAAAACCGTTAAAGCTCCTGTTCAAAAATGATGCTCCAAAATCAACTTCTGGCACCTCAGTGCTACATATTGGAATGGTACCTAAAGTTTAAAGCATAAATAGGGGCACTTTAGAAATTTTCATTTTTGACCAATTCGATAGGTCCGGGGCTTAGGTAAGTTATCATATGTCACAAAACCGTTAAAGCTCCTGTTCAAAAATGATGCTCCGAAATCAACTTCTGTCACCTCAGTGCTATATATTGGAATGGTACCTAAAGTTTAAAGCAGAAATTGGGGCACTTTTGACATTTTCATTTTTGACCAATTCGATAGGTCTGGGGCTTAGGTAAGTTATCATATGTCACAAAACCGTTAAATCTCCTGTTCAAAAATTATGCTCCGAAATCAACTTCTGTCACCTCAGTGCTACATATTGGAATGGTACCTAAAGTTTAAAGCAGAAATTGGGGCACTTTTGAAATTTTCATTTTTGACCAATTCGATAGGTCCGGGGCTTAGGTAAGTTATCATATGTCACAAAACCGTTAAAGCTCCTGTTCAAAAATGATGCTCCGAAATAAACTTCTGTCACCTCATTGCTACATATTGGAATGGTACCTAAAGTTTAAAGCAGAAATTGGGGCACTTTTGAAATTTTCATTTTTGACCAATTCGATAGGTCCGGGGCTTAGGTAAGTTATCATATGTCACAAAACCGTTAAAGCTCCTGTTCAAAAATGATGCTCCGAAATCAACTTCTGTCACCTCAGTGATACATATTGGAATGGTACCTAAAGTTTAAAGCAGAAATTGGGGCACTTTTGAAATTTTCATTTTTGACCAATTCGATAGGTCCGGGGCTTAGGTAAGTTATCATATGTCACAAAACCGTTAAAGCTCCTGTTCAAAAATTATGCTCCGAAATCAACTTCTGTCACCTCAGTGCTACATATTGGAATGGTACCTAAAGTTTAAAGCAGAAATTGGGGCACTTTTGAAATTTTCATTTTTGACCAATTCGATAGGTCTGGGGCTTAGGTAAGTTATCATATGTCACAAAACCGTTAAAGCTCCTGTTCAAAAATGATGCTCCAAAATCAACTTCTGTCACCTCAGTGATACATATTGGAATGGTACCTAAAGTTTAAAGCAAAAATTGGGGCACTTTTGAAATTTTCATTTTTGACCAATTCGATAGGTCCGGGGCTTAGGTAAGTTATCATATGTCACAAAACCGTTAAAGCTCCTGTTCAAAAATTATGCTCCGAAATCAACTTCTGTCACCTCAGTGCTATATATTGGAATGGTACCTAAAGTTTAAAGCAGAAATTGGGGCACTTTTGACATTTTCATTTTTGACCAATTCGATAGGTCTGGGGCTTAGGTAAGTTATCATATGTCACAAAACCGTTAAAGCTCCTGTTCAAAAATGATGCTCCAAAATCAACTTCTGGCACCTCAGTGCTACATATTGGAATGGTACCTAAAGTTTAAAGCATAAATAGGGGCACTTTAGAAATTTTCATTTTTGACCAATTCGATAGGTCCGGGGCTTAGGTAAGTTATCATATGTCACAAAACCGTTAAAGCTCCTGTTCAAAAATGATGCTCCGAAATCAACTTCTGTCACCTCAGTGCTATATATTGGAATGGTACCTAAAGTTTAAAGCAGAAATTGGGGCACTTTTGACATTTTCATTTTTTGACCAATTCGATAGGTCTGGGGCTTAGGTAAGTTATCATATGTCACAAAACCATTAAAGCTCCTGTTCAAAAATTATGCTCCGAAATCAACTTCTGTCACCTCAGTGCTACATATTGGAATGGTACCTAAAGTTTAAAGCAGAAATTGGGGCACTTTTGAAATTTTCATTTTTGACCAATTCGATAGGTCCGGGGCTTAGGTAAGTTATCATATGTCACAAAATCGTTAAAGCTCCTGTTCAAAAATGATGCTCCGAAATCAACTTCTGTCACCTCAGTGCTACATATTGGAATGGTACCTAAAGTTTAAAGCAGAAATTGGGGCACTTTTGAAATTTTCATTTTTGACCAATTCGATAGGCCCGGGGCTTAGGTAAGTTATCATATGTCACAAAACCGTTAAAGCTCCTGTTCAAAAATTATGCTCCGAAATCAACTTCTGTCACCTCAGTGATACATATTGGAATGGTACCTAAAGTTTAAAGCAGAAATAGGGGCACTTTTGAAATTTTCATTTTTGACCAATTCGATAGGTCTGGGCCTTAGGTAAGTTATCATATGTCACAAAACCGTTAAAGCTCCTGTTCAAAAATTATGCTCCAAAATCAACTTCTGTCACCTCAGTGATACATATTGGAATGTTACCTAAAGTTTAAAGCAGAAATTGGGGCACTTTTGAAATTTTAATTTTTGACCAATTCGATAGGTCCGGGGCTTAGGTAAGTTATCATATGTCACAAAACCGTTAAAGCTCCTGTTCAAAAATGATGCTCCGAAATCAACTTCTGTCACCTCAGTGCTACATATTGGAATGGTACCTAAAGTTTAAAGCATAAAAAGGGGCACTTTTGAAATTTTCATTTTTGACCAATTCGATAGGTTCGGGGCTTAGGTAATTTATCATATGTCCCAAAACCGTTAAAGCTCCTGTTCAAAAATTATGCTCCGAAATCAACTTCTGTCACCTCAGTGCTACATATTGGAATGGTAACTAAAGTTTAAAGCAGAAATTGGGGCACTTTTAAAATTTTCATTTTTGACCAATTCGATAGGTCCGGGGCTTAGGTAAGTTATCATATGTCACAAAACCGTTAAAGCTCCTGTTCAAAAATTATGGTCCAAAATCAACTTCTGTCACCTCAGTGATACATTTTGGTATGGTACCTATAGTTTAAAGCAGAAATAGGGGCACTTTTAAAATTTTCATTTTTGACCAATTCGATAGGTCCGGGGCTTAGGTAAGTTATCATATGTCACAAAACCATTAAAGCTCCAGTTGAAAAATTATGCTCCGAAATCAACTTCTGTCACCTCAGTGCTACATATTGGAATGGTACCTAAAGTTTAAAGCAGAAATTGGGGCACTTTTAAAATTTTCATTTTTGACCAATTCGATAGGTCCGGGGCTTAGGTAAGTTATCATATGTCACAAAACCGTTAAAGCTCCTGTTCAGACATGATGCTCCAAAATCAACTTCTGGCACCTCAGTGCTACATATTGGAATGGTACCTAAAGTTTAAAGCAGAAATAGGGGCACTTTAGTAATTTTCATTTTTGACCAATACGATAAGTCCGGGGCTTAGGTAAGTTATCATATGTCACAAAACCGTTAAAGCTCCTGTTAAAAAATGATGCTCCGAAATCAACTTCTGTCACCTCAGTGCTATATATTGGAATGGTACCTAAAGTTTAAAGCAGAAATTGGGGCACTTTTGACATTTTCATTTTTGACCAATTCGATAGGTCTGGGGCTTAGGTAAGTTATCATATGTCACAAAACCATCAAAGCTCCTGTTCAAAAATTATGCTCCGAAATCAACTTCTGTCACCTCAGTGCTACATATTGGAATGGTACCTAAAGTTTAAAGCATAAAAAGGGGCACTTTTGAAATTTTCATTTTTGACCAATTCGATAGGTTCGGGGCTTAGGTAATTTATCATATGTCCCAAAACCGTTAAAGCTCCTGTTCAAAAATTATGCTCCGAAATCAACTTCTGTCACCTCAGTGCTACATATTGGAATGGTAACTAAAGTTTAAAGCAGAAATTGGGGCACTTTTAAAATTTTCATTTTTGACCAATTCGATAGGTCCGGGGCTTAGGTAAGTTATCATATGTCACAAAACCGTTAAAGCTCCTGTTAAAAAATTATGGTCCAAAATCAACTTCTGTCACCTCAGTGATACATTTTGGTATGGTACCTATAGTTTAAAGCAGAAATAGGGGCACTTTTAAAATTTTCATTTTTGACCAATTCGATAGGTCCGGGGCTTAGGTAAGTTATCATATGTCACAAAACCATTAAAGCTCCAGTTGAAAAATTATGCTCCGAAATCAACTTGTCACCTCAGTGCTACATATTGGAATGGTACCTAAAGTTTAAAGCAGAAATTGGGGCACTTTTAAAATTTTCATTTTTGACCAATTCGATAGGTCCGGGGCTTAGGTAAGTTATCATATGTCACAAAACCGTTAAAGCTCCTGTTCAAAAATGATGCTCCAAAATCAACTTCTGGCACCTCAGTGCTACATATTGGAATGGTACCTAAAGTTTAAAGCATAAATAGGGGCACTTTAGAAATTTTCATTTTTGACCAATTCGATAGGTCCGGGGCTTAGGTAAGTTATCATATGTCACAAAACCGTTAAAGCTCCTGTTCAAAAATGATGCTCCGAAATCAACTTCTGTCACCTCAGTGCTATATATTGGAATGGTACCTAAAGTTTAAAGCAGAAATTGGGGCACTTTTGACATTTTCATTTTTGACCAATTCGATAGGTCTGGGGCTTAGGTAAGTTATCATATGTCACAAAACCGTTAAATCTCCTGTTCAAAAATTATGCTCCGAAATCAACTTCTGTCACCTCAGTGCTACATATTGGAATGGTACCTAAAGTTTAAAGCAGAAATTGGGGCACTTTTGAAATTTTCATTTTTGACCAATTCGATAGGTCCGGGGCTTAGGTAAGTTATCATATGTCACAAAACCGTTAAAGCTCCTGTTCAAAAATGATGCTCCGAAATAAACTTCTGTCACCTCATTGCTACATATTGGAATGGTACCTAAAGTTTAAAGCAGAAATTGGGGCACTTTTGAAATTTTCATTTTTGACCAATTCGATAGGTCCGGGGCTTAGGTAAGTTATCATATGTCACAAAACCGTTAAAGCTCCTGTTCAAAAATGATGCTCCGAAATCAACTTCTGTCACCTCAGTGATACATATTGGAATGGTACCTAAAGTTTAAAGCAGAAATTGGGGCACTTTTGAAATTTTCATTTTTGACCAATTCGATAGGTCCGGGGCTTAGGTAAGTTATCATATGTCACAAAACCGTTAAAGCTCCTGTTCAAAAATTATGCTCCGAAATCAACTTCTGTCACCTCAGTGCTACATATTGGAATGGTACCTAAAGTTTAAAGCAGAAATTGGGGCACTTTTGAAATTTTCATTTTTGACCAATTCGATAGGTCTGGGGCTTAGGTAAGTTATCATATGTCACAAAACCGTTAAAGCTCCTGTTCAAAAATGATGCTCCAAAATCAACTTCTGTCACCTCAGTGATACATATTGGAATGGTACCTAAAGTTTAAAGCAAAAATTGGGGCACTTTTGAAATTTTCATTTTTGACCAATTCGATAGGTCCGGGGCTTAGGTAAGTTATCATATGTCACAAAACCGTTAAAGCTCCTGTTCAAAAATGATGCTCCAAAATCAACTTCTGGCACCTCAGTGCTACATATTGGAATGGTACCTAAAGTTTAAAGCATAAATAGGGGCACTTTAGAAATTTTCATTTTTGACCAATTCGATAGGTCCGGGGCTTAGGTAAGTTATCATATGTCACAAAACCGTTAAAGCTCCTGTTCAAAAATGATGCTCCGAAATCAACTTCTGTCACCTCAGTGCTATATATTGGAATGGTACCTAAAGTTTAAAGCAGAAATTGGGGCACTTTTGACATTTTCATTTTTGACCAATTCGATAGGTCTGGGGCTTAGGTAAGTTATCATATGTCACAAAACCGTTAAAGCTCCTGTTCAAAAATGATGCTCCAAAATCAACTTCTGGCACCTCAGTGCTACATATTGGAATGGTACCTAAAGTTTAAAGCATAAATTGGGGCACTTTAGAAATTTTCATTTTTGACCAATTCGATAGGTCCGGGGCTTAGGTAAGTTATCATATGTCACAAAACCGTTAAAGCTCCTGTTCAAAAATGATGCTCCGAAATCAACTTCTGTCACCTCAGTGCTATATATTGGAATGGTACCTAAAGTTTAAAGCAGAAATTGGGGCACTTTTGACATTTTCATTTTTTGACCAATTCGATAGGTCTGGGGCTTAGGTAAGTTATCATATGTCACAAAATCGTTAAAGCTCCTGTTCAAAAATGATGCTCCGAAATCAACTTCTGTCACCTCAGTGCTACATATTGGAATGGTACCTAAAGTTTAAAGCAGAAATTGGGGCACTTTTGAAATTTTCATTTTTGACCAATTCGATAGGTCCGGGGCTTAGGTAAGTTATCATATGTCACAAAACCGTTAAAGCTCCTGTTCAAAAATGATGCTCCGAAATCAACTTCTGTCACCTCAGTGATACATATTGGAATGGTACCTAAAGTTTAAAGCAGAAATTGGGGCACTTTTGAAATTTTCATTTTTGACCAATTCGATAGGTCCGGGCCTTAGGTAAGTTATCTTATGTCACAAAACCGTTAAAGCTCCTGTTCAAAAATTATGCTCCAAAATCAACTTCTGTCACCTCAGTGATACATATTGGAATGGTACCTAAAGTTTAAAGCAGAAATAGGGGCACTTTTGAAATTTTCATTTTTGACCAATTCGATAGGTCTGGGCCTTAGGTAAGTTATCATATGTCACAAAACCGTTAAAGCTCCTGTTCAAAAATTATGCTCCAAAATCAACTTCTGTCACCTCAGTGATACATATTGGAATGGTACCTAAAGTTTAAAGCAGAAATTGGGGCACTTTTGAAATTTTAATTTTTGACCAATTCGATAGGTCCGGGGCTTAGGTAAGTTATCATATGTCACAAAACCGTTAAAGCTCCTGTTAAAAAATGATGCTCCGAAATCAACTTCTGTCACCTCAGTGCTACATATTGGAATGGTACCTAAAGTTTAAAGCATAAAAAGGGGCACTTTTGAAATTTTCATTTTTGACCAATTCGATAGGTTCGGGGCTTAGGTAATTTATCATATGTCCCAAAACCGTTAAAGCTCCTGTTCAAAAATTATGCTCCGAAATCAACTTCTGTCACCTCAGTGCTACATATTGGAATGGTAACTAAAGTTTAAAGCAGAAATTGGGGCACTTTTAAAATTTTCATTTTTGACCAATTCGATAGGTCCGGGGCTTAGGTAAGTTATCATATGTCACAAAACCGTTAAAGCTCCTGTTCAAAAATTATGGTCCAAAATCAACTTCTGTCACCTCAGTGATACATATTGGAATGGTACCTAAAGTTTAAAGCAGAAATTGGGGCACTTTTGAAATTTTCATTTTTGACCAATTCGATAGGTCCGGGGCTTAGGTAAGTTATCATATGTCACAAAATCGTTAAAGCTCCTGTTAAAAAATGATGCTCCGAAATCAACTTCTGTCACCTCAGTGCTACATATTGGAATGGTACCTAAAGTTTAAAGCAGAAATTAGGGCACTTTTGAAAGTTTCATTTTTGACCAATTCGATAGGTCCGGGGCTTAGGTAAGTTATCATATGTCACAAAACCGTTAAAGCTCCTGTTCAAAAATTATGGTCCAAAATCAACTTCTGTCACCTCAGTGATACATTTTGGTATGGTACCTATAGTTTAAAGCAGAAATAGGGGCACTTTTAAAATTTTCATTTTTGACCAATTCGATAGGTCCGGGGCTTAGGTAAGTTATCATATGTCACAAAACCATTAAAGCTCCAGTTGAAAAATTATGCTCCGAAATCAACTTCTGTCACCTCAGTGCTACATATTGGAATGGTACGTAAAGTTTAAAGCAGAAATTGGGGCACTTTTAAAATTTTCATTTTTGACCAATTCGATAGGTCTGGGGCTTAGGTAAGTTATCATATGTCACAAAACCGTTAAAGCTCCTGTTCAAAAATGATGCTCCAAAATCAACTTCTGGCACCTCAGTGCTACATATTGGAATGGTACCTAAAGTTTAAAGCATAAATAGGGGCACTTTAGAAATTTTCATTTTTGACCAATTCGATAGGTCCGGGGCTTAGGTAAGTTATCATATGTCACAAAACCGTTAAAGCTCCTGTTCAAAAATGATGCTCCGAAATCAACTTCTGTCACCTCAGTGCTATATATTGGAATGGTACCTAAAGTTTAAAGCAGACATTGGGGCACTTTTGACATTTTCATTTTTGACCAATTCGATAGGTCTGGGGCTTAGGTAAGTTATCATATGTCACAAAACCGTTAAAGCTCCTGTTCAAAAATGATGCTCCGAAATCAACTTCTGTCACCTCAGTGCTACATATTGGAATGGTACCTAAAGTTTAAAGCAGAAATTGGGGCACTTTTGAAATTTTCATTTTTGACCAATTCGATAGGTCCGGGGCTTAGGTAAGTTATCATATGTCACAAAACCGTTAAAGCTCCTGTTCAAAAATGATGCTCCGAAATAAACTTCTGTCACCTCATTGCTACATATTGGAATGGTACCTAAAGTTTAAAGCAGAAATTGGGGCACTTTTGAAATTTTTATTTTTGACCAATTCGATAGGTCCGGGGCTTAGGTAAGTTATCATATGTCACAAAACCGTTAAAGCTCCTGTTCAAAAATGATGCTCCGAAATCAACTTCTGTCACCTCAGTGATACATATTGGAATGGTACCTAAAGTTTAAAGCAGAAATTGGGGCACTTTTGAAATTTTCATTTTTGACCAATTCGATAGGTCCGGGGCTTAGGTAAGTTATCATATGTCACAAAACCGTTAAAGCTCCTGTTCAAAAATGATGCTCCAAAATCAACTTCTGTCACCTCAGTGATACATATTGGAATGGTACCTAAAGTTTAAAGCAAAAATTGGGGCACTTTTGAAATTTTCATTTTTGACCAATTCGATAGGTCCGGGGCTTAGGTAAGTTATCATATGTCACAAAACCGTTAAAGCTCCTGTTCAAAAGTGATGCTCCAAAATCAACTTCTGGCACCTCAGTGCTACATATTGGAATGGTACCTAAAGTTTAAAGCATAAATAGGGGCACTTTAGAAATTTTCATTTTTGACCAATTCGATAGGTCCGGGGCTTAGGTAAGTTATCATATGTCACAAAACCGTTAAAGCTCCTGTTCAAAAATGATGCTCCGAAATCAACTTCTGTCACCTCAGTGCTATATATTGGAATGGTACCTAAAGTTTAAAGCAGAAATTGGGGCACTTTTGACATTTTCATTTTTGACCAATTCGATAGGTCTGGGGCTTAGGTAAGTTATCATATGTCACAAAACCGTTAAAGCTCCTGTTCAAAAATGATGCTCCAAAATCAACTTCTGGCACCTCAGTGCTACATATTGGAATGGTACCTAAAGTTTAAAGCATAAATTGGGGCACTTTAGAAATTTTCATTTTTGACCAATTCGATAGGTCCGGGGCTTAGGTAAGTTATCATATGTCACAAAACCGTTAAAGCTCCTGTTAAAAAATGATGCTCCGAAATCAACTTCTGTCACCTCAGGGCTATATATTGGAATGGTACCTAAAGTTTAAAGCAGAAATTGGGGCACTTTTGACATTTTCATTTTTTGACCAATTCGATAGGTCTGGGGCTTAGGTAAGTTATCATATGTCACAAAACCATTAAAGCTCCTGTTCAAAAATTATGCTCCGAAATCAACTTCTGTCACCTCAGTGCTACATATTGGAATGGTACCTAAAGTTTAAAGCAGAAATTGGGGCACTTTTGAAATTTTCATTTTTGACCAATTCGATAGGTCCGGGGCTTAGGTAAGTTATCATATGTCACAAAACCGTTAAAGCTCCTGTTCAAAAATGATGCTCCGAAATCAACTTCTGTCACCTCAGGGCTATATATTGGAATGGTACCTAAAGTTTAAAGCAGAAATTGGGGCACTTTTGACATTTTCATTTTTTGACCAATTCGATAGGTCTGGGGCTTAGGTAAGTTATCATATGTCACAAAACCATTAAAGCTCCTGTTCAAAAATTATGCTCCGAAATCAACTTCTGTCACCTCAGTGCTACATATTGGAATGGTACCTAAAGTTTAAAGCAGAAATTGGGGCACTTTTGAAATTTTCATTTTTGACCAATTCGATAGGTCCGGGGCTTAGGTAAGTTATCATATGTCACAAAATCGTTAAAGCTCCTGTTCAAAAATGATGCTCCAAAATCAACTTCTGTCACCTCAGTGCTACATATTGGAATGGTACCTAAAGTTTAAAGCAGAAATTGGGGCACTTTTGAAATTTTCATTTTTGACCAATTCGATAGGTCCGGGGCTTAGGTAAGTTATCATATGTCACAAAACCGTTAAAGCTCCTGTTCAAAAATTATGCTCCGAAATCAACTTCTGTCACCTCAGTGATACATATTGGAATGGTACCTAAAGTTTAAAGCAGAAATTGGGGCACTTTTGACATTTTCATTTTTGACCAATTCGATAGGTCCGGGCCTTAGGTAAGTTATCTTATGTCACAAAACCGTTAAAGCTCCTGTTCAAAAATTATGCTCCAAAATCAACTTCTGTCACCTCAGTGATACATATTGGAATGGTACCTAAAGTTTAAAGCAGAAATTGGGGCACTTTTGAAAATTTCATTTTTGACCAATTCGATAGGTCCGGGGCTTAGGTAAGTTATCATATGTCACAAAACCGTTAAAGCTCCTGTTCAAAAATGATGCTCCGAAATCAACTTCTGGCACCTCAGTGCTACATATTGGAATGGTACCTAAAGTTTAAAGCAATAATAGGGGCACTTTAGAAATTTTCATTTTTGACCAATTCGATAGGTCCGGGGCTTAGGTAAGTTATCATATGTCACAAAACCGTTAAAGCTCCTGTTCAAAAATGATGCTCCGAAATCAACTTCTGTCACCTCAGTGCTATATATTGGAATGGTACCTAAAGTTTAAAGCAGAAATTGGGGCACTTTTGACATTTTCATTTTTGACCAATTCGATAGGTCTGGGGCTTAGGTAAGTTATCATATGTCACAAAACCGTTAAAGCTCCTGTTTAAAAATGATGCTCCAAAATCAACTTCTGGCACCTCAGTGCTACATATTGGAATGGTACCTAAAGTTTAAAGCATAAATTCGGGCACTTTAGAAATTTTCATTTTTGACCAATTCGATAGGTCCGGGGCTTAGGTAAGTTATCATATGTCACAAAACCGTTAAAGCTCCTGTTCAAAAATGATGCTCCGAAATCAACTTCTGTCACCTCAGTGATACATATTGGAATGGTACCTAAAGTTTAAAGCAAAAATTGGGGCACTTTTGAAATTTTCATTTTTGACCAATTCGATAGGTCCGGGGCTTAGGTAAGTTATCATATGTCACAAAACCGTTAAAGCTCCTGTTCAAAAATGATGCTCCAAAATCAACTTCTGGCACCTCAGTGCTACATATTGGAATGGTACCTAAAGTTTAAAGCATAAATAGGGGCACTTTAGAAATTTAAATTTTTGACCAATTCGATAGGTCCGTGGCTTAGGTAAGTTATCATATGTCACAAAACCGTTAAAGCTCCTGTTCAAAAATGATGCTCCGAAATCAACTTCTGTCACCTCAGTGCTATATATTGGAATGGTACCTAAAGTTTAAAGCAGAAATTGGGGCACTTTTGACATTTTCATTTTTGACCAATTCGATAGGTCTGGGGCTTAGGTAAGTTATCATATGTCACAAAACCGTTAAAGCTCCTGTTCAAAAATGATGCTCCAAAATCAACTTCTGTCACCTCAGTGATACATATTGGAATGGTACCTAAAGTTTAAAGCAAAAATTGGGGCACTTTTGAAATTTTCATTTTTGACCAATTCGATATGTCCGGGGCTTAGGTAAGTTATCATATGTCACAAAACCGTTAAAGCTCCTGTTCAAAAATGATGCTCCGAAATCAACTTCTGTCACCTCAGTGCTATATATTGGAATGGTACCTAAAGTTTAAAGCAGAAATTGGGGCACTTTTGACATTTTCATTTTTTGACCAATTCGATAGGTCTGGGGCTTAGGTAAGTTATCATATGTCACAAAACCATTAAAGCTCCTGTTCAAAAATTATGCTCCGAAATCAACTTCTGTCACCTCAGTGCTACATATTGGAATGGTACCTAAAGTTTAAAGCAGAAATTGGGGCACTTTTGAAATTTTCATTTTTTAACAATTCGATAGGTCCGGGGCTTAGGTAAGTTATCATATGTCACAAAATCGTTAAAGCTCCTGTTCAAAAATGATGCTCCGAAATCAACTTCTGTCACCTCAGTGCTACATATTGGAATGGTACCTAAAGTTTAAAGCAGAAATTGGGGCACTTTTGAAATTTTCATTTTTGACCAATTCGATAGGTCCGGGGCTTAGGTAAGTTATCATATGTCACAAAACCGTTAAAGCTCCTGTTCAAAAATGATGCTCCGAAATCAACTTCTGTCACCTCAGTGATACATATTGGAATGGTACCTAAAGTTTAAAGCAGAAATTGGGGCACTTTTGAAATTTTCATTTTTGACCAATTCGATAGGTCCGGGCCTTAGGTAAGTTATCTTATGTCACAAAACCGTTAAAGCTCCTGTTCAAAAATTATGCTCCAAAATCAACTTCTGTCACCTCAGTGATACATATTGGAATGGTACCTAAAGTTTAAAGCAGAAATAGGGGCACTTTTGAAATTTTCATTTTTGACCAATTCGATAGGTCTGGGGCTTAGGTAAGTTATCATATGTCACAAAACCATTAAAGCTCCTGTTCAAAAATTATGCTCCGAAATCAACTTCTGTCACCTCAGTGTTACATATTGGAATGGTACCTAAAGTTTAAAGCAGAAATTGGGGCACTTTTAAAATTTTCATTTTTGACCAATTCGATAGGTCCGGGGCTTAGGTAAGTTATCATATGTCACAAAACCGTTAAAGCTCCTGTTCAAAAATGATGCTCCAAAATCAACTTCTGGCACCTCAGTGCTACATATTGGAATGGTACCTAAAGTTTAAAGCATAAATAGGGGCACTTTAGAAATGTTCATTTTTGACCAATTCGATAGGTCCGGGGCTTAGGTAAGTTATCATATGTCACAAAACCGTTAAAGCTCCTGTTAAAAAATGATGCTCCGAAATCAACTTCTGTCACCTCAGTGATACATATTGGAATGGTACCTAAAGTTTAAAGCAAAAATTGGGGCACTTTTGAAATTTTCATTTTTGACCAATTCGATAGGTCCGGGGCTTAGGTAAGTTATCATATGTCACAAAACCGTTAAAGCTCCTGTTCAAAAATGATGCTCCAAAATCAACTTCTGGCACCTCAGTGCTACATATTGTAATGGTACCTAAAGTTTAAAGCATAAATAGGGGCACTTTAGAAATTTTCATTTTTGACCAATTCGATATGTCCGGGGCTTAGGTAAGTTATCATATGTCACAAAACCGTTAAAGCTCCTGTTCAAAAATGATGCTCCGAAATCAACTTCTGTCACCTCAGTGCTATATATTGGAATGGTACCTAAAGTTTAAAGCAGAAATTGGGGCACTTTTGACATTTTCATTTTTGACCAATTCGATAGGTCTGGGGCTTAGGTAAGTTATCATATGTCACAAAACCGTTAAAGCTCCTGTTCAAAAATGATGCTCCGAAATCAACTTCTGTCACCTCAGTGCTACATATTGGAATGGTACCTAAAGTTTAAAGCAGAAATTGGGGCACTTTTGAAATTTTCATTTTTGACCAATTCGATAGGTCCGGGGCTTAGGTAAGTTATCATATGTCACAAAACCGTTAAAGCTCCTGTTCAAAAATGATGCTCCGAAATAAACTTCTGTCACCTCATTGCTACATATTGGAATGGTACCTAAAGTTTAAAGCAGAAATTGGGGCACTTTTGAAATTTTCATTTTTGACCAATTCGATAGGTCCGGGGCTTAGGTAAGTTATCATATGTCACAAAACCGTTAAAGCTCCTGTTCAAAAATGATGCTCCGAAATCAACTTCTGTCACCTCAGTGATACATATTGGAATGGTACCTAAAGTTTAAAGCAGAAATTGGGGCACTTTTGAAATTTTCATTTTTGACCAATTCGATAGGTCCGGGGCTTAGGTAAGTTATCATATGTCACAAAACCGTTAAAGCTCCTGTTAAAAAATGATGCTCCAAAATCAACTTCTGTCACCTCAGTGATACATATTGGAATGGTACCTAAAGTTTAAAGCAAAAATTGGGGCACTTTTGAAATTTTCATTTTTTACCAATTCGATAGGTCCGGGGCTTAGGTAAGTTATCATATGTCACAAAACCGTTAAAGCTCCTGTTCAAAAGTGATGCTCCAAAATCAACTTCTGGAACCTCAGTGCTACATATTGGAATGGTACCTAAAGTTTAAAGCATAAATAGGGGCACTTTAGAAATTTTCATTTTTGACCAATTCGATAGGTCCGGGGCTTAGGTAAGTTATCATATGTCACAAAACCGTTAAAGCTCCTGTTCAAAAATGATGCTCCGAAATCAACTTCTGTCACCTCAGTGCTATATATTGGAATGGTACCTAAAGTTTAAAGCAGAAATTGGGGCACTTTTGACATTTTCATTTTTGACCAATTCGATAGGTCTGGGGCTTAGGTAAGTTATCATATGTCACAAAACCGTTAAAGCTCCTGTTCAAAAATGATGCTCCAAAATCAACTTCTGGCACCTCAGTGCTACATATTGGAATGGTACCTAAAGTTTAAAGCATAAATTGGGGCACTTTAGAAATTTTCATTTTTGACCAATTCGATAGGTCCGGGGCTTAGGTAAGTTATCATATGTCACAAAACCGTTAAAGCTCCTGTTCAAAAATGATGCTCCGAAATCAACTTCTGTCACCTCAGGGCTATATATTGGAATGGTACCTAAAGTTTAAAGCAGAAATTGGGGCACTTTTGACATTTTCATTTTTTGACCAATTCGATAGGTCTGGGGCTTAGGTAAGTTATCATATGTCACAAAACCATTAAAGCTCCTGTTCAAAAATTATGCTCCGAAATCAACTTCTGTCACCTCAGTGCTACATATTGGAATGGTACCTAAAGTTTAAAGCAGAAATTGGGGCACTTTTGAAATTTTCATTTTTGACCAATTCGATAGGTCCGGGGCTTAGGTAAGTTATCATATGTCACAAAATCGTTAAAGCTCCTGTTCAAAAATGATGCTCCGAAATAAACTTCTGTCACCTCAGTGCTACATATTGGAATGGTACCTAAAGTTTAAAGCATAAATAGGGGCACTTTAGAAATTTTCATTTTTGACCAATTCGATAGGTCCGGGGCTTAGGTAAGTTATCATATGTCACAAAACCGTTAAAGCTCCTGTTCAAAAATGATGCTCCGAAATCAACTTCTGTCACCTCAGTGCTATATATTGGAATGGTACCTAAAGTTTAAAGCAGAAATTGGGGCACTTTTGACATTTTCATTTTTGACCAATTCGATAGGTCTGGGGCTTAGGTAAGTTATCATATGTCACAAAACCGTTAAAGCTCCTGTTCAAAAACGATGCTCCAAAATCAACTTCTGGCACCTCAGTGCTACATATTGGAATGGTACCTAAAGTTTAAAGCATAAATTGGGGCACTTTAGAAATTTTCATTTTTGACCAATTCGATAGGTCCGGGGCTTAGGTAAGTTATCATATGTCACAAAACCGTTAAAGCTCCTGTTCAAAAATGATGCTCCGAAATCAACTTCTGTCACCTCAGGGCTATATATTGGAATGGTACCTAAAGTTTAAAGCAGAAATTGGGGCACTTTTGACATTTTCATTTTTTGACCAATTCGATAGGTCTGGGGCTTAGGTAAGTTATCATATGTCACAAAACCATTAAAGCTCCTGTTCAAAAATTATGCTCCGAAATCAACTTCTGTCACCTCAGTGCTACATATTGGAATGGTACCTAAAGTTTAAAGCAGAAATTGGGGCACTTTTGAAATTTTCATTTTTGACCAATTCGATAGGTCCGGGGCTTAGGTAAGTTATCATATGTCACAAAATCGTTAAAGCTCCTGTTCAAAAATGATGCTCCAAAATCAACTTCTGTCACCTCAGTGCTACATATTGGAATGGTACCTAAAGTTTAAAGCAGAAATTGGGGCACTTTTGAAATTTTCATTTTTTAACAATTCGATAGGTCCGGGGCTTAGGTAAGTTATCATATGTCACAAAATCGTTAAAGCTCCTGTTCAAAAATGATGCTCCGAAATCAACTTCTGTCACCTCAGTGCTACATATTGGAATGGTACCTAAAGTTTAAAGCAGAAATTGGGGCACTTTTGAAATTTTCATTTTTGACCAATTCGATAGGTCCGGGGCTTAGGTAAGTTATCATATGTCACAAAACCGTTAAAGCTCCTGTTCAAAAATGATGCTCCAAAATCAACTTCTGTCACCTCAGTGATACATATTGGAATGGTACCTAAAGTTTAAAGCAGAAATTGGGGCACTTTTGAAATTTTCATTTTTGACCAATTCGATAGGTCCGGGCCTTAGGTAAGTTATCTTATGTCACAAAACCGTTAAAGCTCCTGTTCAAAAATTATGCTCCAAAATCAACTTCTGTCACCTCAGTGATACATATTGGAATGGTACCTAAAGTTTAAAGCAGAAATAGGGGCACTTTTGAAATTTTCATTTTTGACCAATTCGATAGGTCTGGGGCTTAGGTAAGTTATCATATGTCACAAAACCATTAAAGCTCCTGTTCAAAAATTATGCTCCGAAATCAACTTCTGTCACCTCAGTGTTACATATTGGAATGGTACCTAAAGTTTAAAGCAGAAATTGGGGCACTTTTAAAATTTTCATTTTTGACCAATTCGATAGGTCCGGGGCTTAGGTAAGTTATCATATGTCACAAAACCGTTAAAGCTCCTGTTCAAAAATGATGCTCCAAAATCAACTTCTGGCACCTCAGTGCTACATATTGGAATGGTACCTAAAGTTTAAAGCATAAATAGGGGCACTTTAGAAATGTTCATTTTTGACCAATTCGATAGGTCCGGGGCTTAGGTAAGTTATCATATGTCACAAAACCGTTAAAGCTCCTGTTCAAAAATGATGCTCCGAAATCAACTTCTGTCACCTCAGTGATACATATTGGAATGGTACCTAAAGTTTAAAGCAAAAATTGGGGCACTTTTGAAATTTTCATTTTTGACCAATTCGATAGGTCCGGGGCTTAGGTAAGTTATCATATGTCACAAAACCGTTAAAGCTCCTGTTCAAAAATGATGCTCCAAAATCAACTTCTGGCACCTCAGTGCTACATATTGTAATGGTACCTAAAGTTTAAAGCATAAATAGGGGCACTTTAGAAATTTTCATTTTTGACCAATTCGATATGTCCGGGGCTTAGGTAAGTTATCATATGTCACAAAACCGTTAAAGCTCCTGTTCAAAAATGATGCTCCGAAATCAACTTCTGTCACCTCAGTGCTATATATTGGAATGGTACCTAAAGTTTAAAGCAGAAATTGGGGCACTTTTGACATTTTCATTTTTGACCAATTCGATAGGTCTGGGGCTTAGGTAAGTTATCATATGTCACAAAACCGTTAAAGCTCCTGTTCAAAAATGATGCTCCGAAATCAACTTCTGTCACCTCAGTGCTACATATTGGAACGGTACCTAAAGTTTAAAGCAGAAATTGGGGCACTTTTGAAATTTTCATTTTTGACCAATTCGATAGGTCCGGGGCTTAGGTAAGTTATCATATGTCACAAAACCGTTAAAGCTCCTGTTCAAAAATGATGCTCCGAAATAAACTTCTGTCACCTCATTGCTACATATTGGAATGGTACCTAAAGTTTAAAGCAGAAATTGGGGCACTTTTGAAATTTTCATTTTTGACCAATTCGATAGGTCCGGGGCTTAGGTAAGTTATCATATGTCACAAAACCGTTAAAGCTCCTGTTCAAAAATGATGCTCCGAAATCAACTTCTGTCACCTCAGTGATACATATTGGAATGGTACCTAAAGTTTAAAGCAGAAATTGGGGCACTTTTGAAATTTTCATTTTTGACCAATTCGATAGGTCCGGGGCTTAGGTAAGTTATCATATGTCACAAAACCGTTAAAGCTCCTGTTCAAAAATGATGCTCCAAAATCAACTTCTGTCACCTCAGTGATACATATTGGAATGGTACCTAAAGTTTAAAGCAAAAATTGGGGCACTTTTGAAATTTTCATTTTTTACCAATTCGATAGGTCCGGGGCTTAGGTAAGTTATCATATGTCACAAAACCGTTAAAGCTCCTGTTCAAAAGTGATGCTCCAAAATCAACTTCTGGAACCTCAGTGCTACATATTGGAATGGTACCTAAAGTTTAAAGCATAAATAGGGGCACTTTAGAAATTTTCATTTTTGACCAATTCGATAGGTCCGGGGCTTAGGTAAGTTATCATATGTCACAAAACCGTTAAAGCTCCTGTTCAAAAATGATGCTCCGAAATCAACTTCTGTCACCTCAGTGCTATATATTGGAATGGTACCTAAAGTTTAAAGCAGAAATTGGGGCACTTTTGACATTTTCATTTTTGACCAATTCGATAGGTCTGGGGCTTAGGTAAGTTATCATATGTCACAAAACCGTTAAAGCTCCTGTTCAAAAACGATGCTCCAAAATCAACTTCTGGCACCTCAGTGCTACATATTGGAATGGTACCTAAAGTTTAAAGCATAAATTGGGGCACTTTAGAAATTTTCATTTTTGACCAATTCGATAGGTCCGGGGCTTAGGTAAGTTATCATATGTCACAAAACCGTTAAAGCTCCTGTTCAAAAATGATGCTCCGAAATCAACTTCTGTCACCTCAGGGCTATATATTGGAATGGTACCTAAAGTTTAAAGCAGAAATTGGGGCACTTTTGACATTTTCATTTTTTGACCAATTCGATAGGTCTGGGGCTTAGGTAAGTTATCATATGTCACAAAACCATTAAAGCTCCTGTTCAAAAATTATGCTCCGAAATCAACTTCTGTCACCTCAGTGCTACATATTGGAATGGTACCTAAAGTTTAAAGCAGAAATTGGGGCACTTTTGAAATTTTCATTTTTGACCAATTCGATAGGTCCGGGGCTTAGGTAAGTTATCATATGTCACAAAATCGTTAAAGCTCCTGTTCAAAAATGATGCTCCAAAATCAACTTCTGTCACCTCAGTGCTACATATTGGAATGGTACCTAAAGTTTAAAGCAGAAATTGGGGCACTTTTGAAATTTTCATTTTTTAACAATTCGATAGGTCCGGGGCTTAGGTAAGTTATCATATGTCACAAAATCGTTAAAGCTCCTGTTCAAAAATGATGCTCCGAAATCAACTTCTGTCACCTCAGTGCTACATATTGGAATGGTACCTAAAGTTTAAAGCAGAAATTGGGGCACTTTTGAAATTTTCATTTTTGACCAATTCGATAGGTCCGGGGCTTAGGTAAGTTATCATATGTCACAAAACCGTTAAAGCTCCTGTTCAAAAATGATGCTCCAAAATCAACTTCTGTCACCTCAGTGATACATATTGGAATGGTACCTAAAGTTTAAAGCAGAAATTGGGGCACTTTTGAAATTTTCATTTTTGACCAATTCGATAGGTCCGGGCCTTAGGTAAGTTATCTTATGTCACAAAACCGTTAAAGCTCCTGTTCAAAAATTATGCTCCAAAATCAACTTCTGTCACCTCAGTGATACATATTGGAATGGTACCTAAAGTTTAAAGCAGAAATAGGGGCACTTTTGAAATTTTCATTTTTGACCAATTCGATAGGTCTGGGGCTTAGGTAAGTTATCATATGTCACAAAACCATTAAAGCTCCTGTTCAAAAATTATGCTCCGAAATCAACTTCTGTCACCTCAGTGTTACATATTGGAATGGTACCTAAAGTTTAAAGCAGAAATTGGGGCACTTTTAAAATTTTCATTTTTGACCAATTCGATAGGTCCGGGGCTTAGGTAAGTTATCATATGTCACAAAACCGTTAAAGCTCCTGTTCAAAAATGATGCTCCAAAATCAACTTCTGGCACCTCAGTGCTACATATTGGAATGGTACCTAAAGTTTAAAGCATAAATAGGGGCACTTTAGAAATGTTCATTTTTGACCAATTCGATAGGTCCGGGGCTTAGGTAAGTTATCATATGTCACAAAACCGTTAAAGCTCCTGTTCAAAAATGATGCTCCGAAATCAACTTCTGTCACCTCAGTGATACATATTGGAATGGTACCTAAAGTTTAAAGCAAAAATTGGGGCACTTTTGAAATTTTCATTTTTGACCAATTCGATAGGTCCGGGGCTTAGGTAAGTTATCATATGTCACAAAACCGTTAAAGCTCCTGTTCAAAAATGATGCTCCAAAATCAACTTCTGGCACCTCAGTGCTACATATTGTAATGGTACCTAAAGTTTAAAGCATAAATAGGGGCACTTTAGAAATTTTCATTTTTGACCAATTCGATATGTCCGGGGCTTAGGTAAGTTATCATATGTCACAAAACCGTTAAAGCTCCTGTTCAAAAATGATGCTCCGAAATCAACTTCTGTCACCTCAGTGCTATATATTGGAATGGTACCTAAAGTTTAAAGCAGAAATTGGGGCACTTTTGACATTTTCATTTTTGACCAATTCGATAGGTCTGGGGCTTAGGTAAGTTATCATATGTCACAAAACCGTTAAAGCTCCTGTTCAAAAATGATGCTCCGAAATCAACTTCTGTCACCTCAGTGCTACATATTGGAACGGTACCTAAAGTTTAAAGCAGAAATTGGGGCACTTTTGAAATTTTCATTTTTGACCAATTCGATAGGTCCGGGGCTTAGGTAAGTTATCATATGTCACAAAACCGTTAAAGCTCCTGTTCAAAAATGATGCTCCGAAATAAACTTCTGTCACCTCATTGCTACATATTGGAATGGTACCTAAAGTTTAAAGCAGAAATTGGGGCACTTTTGAAATTTTCATTTTTGACCAATTCGATAGGTCCGGGGCTTAGGTAAGTTATCATATGTCACAAAACCGTTAAAGCTCCTGTTCAAAAATGATGCTCCGAAATCAACTTCTGTCACCTCAGTGATACATATTGGAATGGTACCTAAAGTTTAAAGCAGAAATTGGGGCACTTTTGAAATTTTCATTTTTGACCAATTCGATAGGTCCGGGGCTTAGGTAAGTTATCATATGTCACAAAACCGTTAAAGCTCCTGTTCAAAAATGATGCTCCAAAATCAACTTCTGTCACCTCAGTGATACATATTGGAATGGTACCTAAAGTTTAAAGCAAAAATTGGGGCACTTTTGAAATTTTCATTTTTTACCAATTCGATAGGTCCGGGGCTTAGGTAAGTTATCATATGTCACAAAACCGTTAAAGCTCCTGTTCAAAAGTGATGCTCCAAAATCAACTTCTGGAACCTCAGTGCTACATATTGGAATGGTACCTAAAGTTTAAAGCATAAATAGGGGCACTTTAGAAATTTTCATTTTTGACCAATTCGATAGGTCCGGGGCTTAGGTAAGTTATCATATGTCACAAAACCGTTAAAGCTCCTGTTCAAAAATGATGCTCCGAAATCAACTTCTGTCACCTCAGTGCTATATATTGGAATGGTACCTAAAGTTTAAAGCAGAAATTGGGGCACTTTTGACATTTTCATTTTTGACCAATTCGATAGGTCTGGGGCTTAGGTAAGTTATCATATGTCACAAAACCGTTAAAGCTCCTGTTCAAAAATGATGCTCCAAAATCAACTTCTGGCACCTCAGTGCTACATATTGGAATGGTACCTAAAGTTTAAAGCATAAATTGGGGCACTTTAGAAATTTTCATTTTTGACCAATTCGATAGGTCCGGGGCTTAGGTAAGTTATCATATGTCACAAAACCGTTAAAGCTCCTGTTCAAAAATGATGCTCCGAAATCAACTTCTGTCACCTCAGGGCTATATATTGGAATGGTACCTAAAGTTTAAAGCAGAAATTGGGGCACTTTTGACATTTTCATTTTTTGACCAATTCGATAGGTCTGGGGCTTAGGTAAGTTATCATATGTCACAAAACCATTAAAGCTCCTGTTCAAAAATTATGCTCCGAAATCAACTTCTGTCACCTCAGTGCTACATATTGGAATGGTACCTAAAGTTTAAAGCAGAAATTGGGGCACTTTTGAAATTTTCATTTTTGACCAATTCGATAGGTCCGGGGCTTAGGTAAGTTATCATATGTCACAAAATCGTTAAAGCTCCTGTTCAAAAATGATGCTCCAAAATCAACTTCTGTCACCTCAGTGCTACATATTGGAATGGTACCTAAAGTTTAAAGCAGAAATTGGGGCACTTTTGAAATTTTCATTTTTTAACAATTCGATAGGTCCGGGGCTTAGGTAAGTTATCATATGTCACAAAATCGTTAAAGCTCCTGTTCAAAAATGATGCTCCGAAATCAACTTCTGTCACCTCAGTGCTACATATTGGAATGGTACCTAAAGTTTAAAGCAGAAATTGGGGCACTTTTGAAATTTTCATTTTTGACCAATTCGATAGGTCCGGGGCTTAGGTAAGTTATCATATGTCACAAAACCGTTAAAGCTCCTGTTCAAAAATGATGCTCCAAAATCAACTTCTGTCACCTCAGTGATACATATTGGAATGGTACCTAAAGTTTAAAGCAGAAATTGGGGCACTTTTGAAATTTTCATTTTTGACCAATTCGATAGGTCCGGGCCTTAGGTAAGTTATCTTATGTCACAAAACCGTTAAAGCTCCTGTTCAAAAATTATGCTCCAAAATCAACTTCTGTCACCTCAGTGATACATATTGGAATGGTACCTAAAGTTTAAAGCAGAAATAGGGGCACTTTTGAAATTTTCATTTTTGACCAATTCGATAGGTCTGGGGCTTAGGTAAGTTATCATATGTCACAAAACCATTAAAGCTCCTGTTCAAAAATTATGCTCCGAAATCAACTTCTGTCACCTCAGTGTTACATATTGGAATGGTACCTAAAGTTTAAAGCAGAAATTGGGGCACTTTTAAAATTTTCATTTTTGACCAATTCGATAGGTCCGGGGCTTAGGTAAGTTATCATATGTCACAAAACCGTTAAAGCTCCTGTTCAAAAATGATGCTCCAAAATCAACTTCTGGCACCTCAGTGCTACATATTGGAATGGTACCTAAAGTTTAAAGCATAAATAGGGGCACTTTAGAAATGTTCATTTTTGACCAATTCGATAGGTCCGGGGCTTAGGTAAGTTATCATATGTCACAAAACCGTTAAAGCTCCTGTTCAAAAATGATGCTCCGAAATCAACTTCTGTCACCTCAGTGATACATATTGGAATGGTACCTAAAGTTTAAAGCAAAAATTGGGGCACTTTTGAAATTTTCATTTTTGACCAATTCGATAGGTCCGGGGCTTAGGTAAGTTATCATATGTCACAAAACCGTTAAAGCTCCTGTTCAAAAATGATGCTCCAAAATCAACTTCTGGCACCTCAGTGCTACATATTGTAATGGTACCTAAAGTTTAAAGCATAAATAGGGGCACTTTAGAAATTTTCATTTTTGACCAATTCGATATGTCCGGGGCTTAGGTAAGTTATCATATGTCACAAAACCGTTAAAGCTCCTGTTCAAAAATGATGCTCCGAAATCAACTTCTGTCACCTCAGTGCTATATATTGGAATGGTACCTAAAGTTTAAAGCAGAAATTGGGGCACTTTTGACATTTTCATTTTTGACCAATTCGATAGGTCTGGGGCTTAGGTAAGTTATCATATGTCACAAAACCGTTAAAGCTCCTGTTCAAAAATGATGCTCCGAAATCAACTTCTGTCACCTCAGTGCTACATATTGGAACGGTACCTAAAGTTTAAAGCAGAAATTGGGGCACTTTTGAAATTTTCATTTTTGACCAATTCGATAGGTCCGGGGCTTAGGTAAGTTATCATATGTCACAAAACCGTTAAAGCTCCTGTTCAAAAATGATGCTCCGAAATAAACTTCTGTCACCTCATTGCTACATATTGGAATGGTACCTAAAGTTTAAAGCAGAAATTGGGGCACTTTTGAAATTTTCATTTTTGACCAATTCGATAGGTCCGGGGCTTAGGTAAGTTATCATATGTCACAAAACCGTTAAAGCTCCTGTTCAAAAATGATGCTCCGAAATCAACTTCTGTCACCTCAGTGATACATATTGGAATGGTACCTAAAGTTTAAAGCAGAAATTGGGGCACTTTTGAAATTTTCATTTTTGACCAATTCGATAGGTCCGGGGCTTAGGTAAGTTATCATATGTCACAAAACCGTTAAAGCTCCTGTTCAAAAATGATGCTCCAAAATCAACTTCTGTCACCTCAGTGATACATATTGGAATGGTACCTAAAGTTTAAAGCAAAAATTGGGGCACTTTTGAAATTTTCATTTTTTACCAATTCGATAGGTCCGGGGCTTAGGTAAGTTATCATATGTCACAAAACCGTTAAAGCTCCTGTTCAAAAGTGATGCTCCAAAATCAACTTCTGGAACCTCAGTGCTACATATTGGAATGGTACCTAAAGTTTAAAGCATAAATAGGGGCACTTTAGAAATTTTCATTTTTGACCAATTCGATAGGTCCGGGGCTTAGGTAAGTTATCATATGTCACAAAACCGTTAAAGCTCCTGTTCAAAAATGATGCTCCGAAATCAACTTCTGTCACCTCAGTGCTATATATTGGAATGGTACCTAAAGTTTAAAGCAGAAATTGGGGCACTTTTGACATTTTCATTTTTGACCAATTCGATAGGTCTGGGGCTTAGGTAAGTTATCATATGTCACAAAACCGTTAAAGCTCCTGTTCAAAAATGATGCTCCAAAATCAACTTCTGGCACCTCAGTGCTACATATTGGAATGGTACCTAAAGTTTAAAGCATAAATTGGGGCACTTTAGAAATTTTCATTTTTGACCAATTCGATAGGTCCGGGGCTTAGGTAAGTTATCATATGTCACAAAACCGTTAAAGCTCCTGTTCAAAAATGATGCTCCGAAATCAACTTCTGTCACCTCAGGGCTATATATTGGAATGGTACCTAAAGTTTAAAGCAGAAATTGGGGCACTTTTGACATTTTCATTTTTTGACCAATTCGATAGGTCTGGGGCTTAGGTAAGTTATCATATGTCACAAAACCATTAAAGCTCCTGTTCAAAAATTATGCTCCGAAATCAACTTCTGTCACCTCAGTGCTACATATTGGAATGGTACCTAAAGTTTAAAGCAGAAATTGGGGCACTTTTGAAATTTTCATTTTTGACCAATTCGATAGGTCCGGGGCTTAGGTAAGTTATCATATGTCACAAAATCGTTAAAGCTCCTGTTCAAAAATGATGCTCCGAAATAAACTTCTGTCACCTCAGTGCTACATATTGGAATGGTACCTAAAGTTTAAAGCATAAATAGGGGCACTTTAGAAATTTTCATTTTTGACCAATTCGATAGGTCCGGGGCTTAGGTAAGTTATCATATGTCACAAAACCGTTAAAGCTCCTGTTCAAAAATGATGCTCCGAAATCAACTTCTGTCACCTCAGTGCTATATATTGGAATGGTACCTAAAGTTTAAAGCAGAAATTGGGGCACTTTTGACATTTTCATTTTTGACCAATTCGATAGGTCTGGGGCTTAGGTAAGTTATCATATGTCACAAACCGTTAAAGCTCCTGTTCAAAAACGATGCTCCAAAATCAACTTCTGGCACCTCAGTGCTACATATTGGAATGGTACCTAAAGTTTAAAGCATAAATTGGGGCACTTTAGAAATTTTCATTTTTGACCAATTCGATAGGTCCGGGGCTTAGGTAAGTTATCATATGTCACAAAACCGTTAAAGCTCCTGTTCAAAAATGATGCTCCGAAATCAACTTCTGTCACCTCAGGGCTATATATTGGAATGGTACCTAAAGTTTAAAGCAGAAATTGGGGCACTTTTGACATTTTCATTTTTTGACCAATTCGATAGGTCTGGGGCTTAGGTAAGTTATCATATGTCACAAAACCATTAAAGCTCCTGTTCAAAAATTATGCTCCGAAATCAACTTCTGTCACCTCAGTGCTACATATTGGAATGGTACCTAAAGTTTAAAGCAGAAATTGGGGCACTTTTGAAATTTTCATTTTTGACCAATTCGATAGGTCCGGGGCTTAGGTAAGTTATCATATGTCACAAAATCGTTAAAGCTCCTGTTCAAAAATGATGCTCCAAAATCAACTTCTGTCACCTCAGTGCTACATATTGGAATGGTACCTAAAGTTTAAAGCAGAAATTGGGGCACTTTTGAAATTTTCATTTTTTAACAATTCGATAGGTCCGGGGCTTAGGTAAGTTATCATATGTCACAAAATCGTTAAAGCTCCTGTTCAAAAATGATGCTCCGAAATCAACTTCTGTCACCTCAGTGCTACATATTGGAATGGTACCTAAAGTTTAAAGCAGAAATTGGGGCACTTTTGAAATTTTCATTTTTGACCAATTCGATAGGTCCGGGGCTTAGGTAAGTTATCATATGTCACAAAACCGTTAAAGCTCCTGTTCAAAAATGATGCTCCAAAATCAACTTCTGTCACCTCAGTGATACATATTGGAATGGTACCTAAAGTTTAAAGCAGAAATAGGGGCACTTTTGAAATTTTCATTTTTGACCAATTCGATAGGTCTGGGGCTTAGGTAAGTTATCATATGTCACAAAACCATTAAAGCTCCTGTTCAAAAATTATGCTCCGAAATCAACTTCTGTCACCTCAGTGTTACATATTGGAATGGTACCTAAAGTTTAAAGCAGAAATTGGGGCACTTTTGAAATTTTCATTTTTGACCAATTCGATAGGTCCGGGGCTTAGGTAAGTTATCATATGTCACAAAATCGTTAAAGCTCCTGTTCAAAAATGATGCTCCAAAATCAACTTCTGTCACCTCAGTGCTACATATTGGAATGGTACCTAAAGTTTAAAGCAGAAATTGGGGCACTTTTGACATTTTAATTTTTGACCAATTCGATAGGTCCGGGGCTTAGGTAAGTTATCATATGTCACAAAACCGTTAAAGCTCCTGTTAAAAAATGATGCTCCGAAATCAACTTCTGTCACCTCAGTGCTACATATTGGAATGGTACCTAAAGTTTAAAGCATAAAAAGGGGCACTTTTGAAATTTTCATTTTTGACCAATTCGATAGGTTCGGGGCTTAGGTAATTTATCATATGTCCCAAAACCGTTAAAGCTCCTGTTCAAAAATTATGCTCCGAAATCAACTTCTGTCACCTCAGTGCTACATATTGGAATGGTAACTAAAGTTTAAAGCAGAAATTGGGGCACTTTTAAAATTTTAATTTTTGACCAATTCGATAGGTCCGGGGCTTAGGTAAGTTATCATATGTCACAAAACCGTTAAAGCTCCTGTTCAAAAATTATGGTCCAAAATCAACTTCTGTCACCTCAGTGATACATTTTGGTATGGTACCTATAGTTTAAAGCAGAAATAGGGGCACTTTTAAAATTTTCATTTTTGACCAATTCGATAGGTCCGGGGCTTAGGTAAGTTATCATATGTCACAAAACCATTAAAGCTCCAGTTGAAAAATTATGCTCCGAAATCAACTTCTGTCACCTCAGTGCTACATATTGGAATGGTACCTAAAGTTTAAAGCAGAAATTGGGGCACTTTTAAAATTTTCATTTTTGACCAATTCGATAGGTCCGGGGCTTAGGTAAGTTATCATATGTCACAAAACCGTTAAAGCTCCTGTTCAGAAATGATGCTCCAAAATCAACTTCTGGCACCTCAGTGCTACATATTGGAATGGTACCTAAAGTTTAAAGCAGAAATAGGGGCACTTTAGTAATTTTTATTTTTGACCAATACGATAAGTCCGGGGCTTAGGTAAGTTATCATATGTCACAAAACCGTTAAAGCTCCTGTTCAAAAATGATGCTCCGAAATCAACTTCTGTCACCTCAGTGCTATATATTGGAATGGTACCTAAAGTTTAAAGCAGAAATTGGGGCACTTTTGAAATTTTCATTTTTGACCAATTCGATAGGTCCGGGGCTTAGGTAAGTTATCATATGTCACAAAATCGTTAAAGCTCCTGTTAAAAAATGATGCTCCGAAATCAACTTCTGTCACCTCAGTGCTACATATTGGAATGGTACCTAAAGTTTAAAGCAGAAATTAGGGCACTTTTGAAAGTTTCATTTTTGACCAATTCGATAGGTCCGGGGCTTAGGTAAGTTATCATATGTCACAAAACCGTTAAAGCTCCTGTTCAAAAATGATGGTCCAAAATCAACTTCTGTCACCTCAGTGATACATTTTGGTATGGTACCTATAGTTTAAAGCAGAAATAGGGGCACTTTTAAAATTTTCATTTTTGACCAATTCGATAGGTCCGGGGCTTAGGTAAGTTATCATATGTCACAAAACCATTAAAGCTCCAGTTGAAAAATTATGCTCCGAAATCAACTTCTGTCACCTCAGTGCTACATATTGGAATGGTACCTAAAGTTTAAAGCAGAAATTGGGGCACTTTTAAAATTTTCATTTTTGACCAATTCGATAGGTCCGGGGCTTAGGTAAGTTATCATATGTCACAAAACCGTTAAAGCTCCTGTTCAAAAATGATGCTCCAAAATCAACTTCTGGCACCTCAGTGCTACATATTGGAATGGTACCTAAAGTTTAAAGCATAAATAGGGGCACTTTAGAAATTTTCATTTTTGACCAATTCGATAGGTCCGGGGCTTAGGTAAGTTATCATATGTCACAAAACCGTTAAAGCTCCTGTTCAAAAATGATGCTCCGAAATCAACTTCTGTCACCTCAGTGATACATATTGGAATGGTACCTAAAGTTTAAAGCAAAAATTGGGGCACTTTTGAAATTTTCATTTTTGACCAATTCGATAGGTCCGGGGCTTAGGTAAGTTATCATATGTCACAAAACCGTTAAAGCTCCTGTTCAAAAATGATGCTCCAAAATCAACTTCTGGCACCTCAGTGCTACATATTGTAATGGTACCTAAAGTTTAAAGCATAAATAGGGGCACTTTAGAAATTTTCATTTTTGACCAATTCGATAGGTCCGGGGCTTAGGTAAGTTATCATATGTCACAAAACCGTTAAAGCTCCTGTTCAAAAATGATGCTCCGAAATCAACTTCTGTCACCTCAGTGCTATATATTGGAATGGTACCTAAAGTTTAAAGCAGAAATTGGGGCACTTTTGACATTTTCATTTTTGACCAATTCGATAGGTCTGGGGCTTAGGTAAGTTATCATATGTCACAAAACCGTTAAAGCTCCTGTTCAAAAATGATGCTCCGAAATCAACTTCTGTCACCTCAGTGCTACATATTGGAATGGTACCTAAAGTTTAAAGCAGAAATTGGGGCACTTTTGAAATTTTCATTTTTGACCAATTCGATAGGTCCGGGGCTTAGGTAAGTTATCATATGTCACAAAACCGTTAAAGCTCCTGTTCAAAAATGATGCTCCGAAATAAACTTCTGTCACCTCATTGCTACATATTGGAATGGTACCTAAAGTTTAAAGCAGAAATTGGGGCACTTTTGAAATTTTCATTTTTGACCAATTCGATAGGTCCGGGGCTTAGGTAAGTTATCATATGTCACAAAACCGTTAAAGCTCCTGTTCAAAAATGATGCTCCGAAATCAACTTCTGTCACCTCAGTGATACATATTGGAATGGTACCTAAAGTTTAAAGCAGAAATTGGGGCACTTTTGAAATTTTCATTTTTGACCAATTCGATAGGTCCGGGGCTTAGGTAAGTTATCATATGTCACAAAACCGTTAAAGCTCCTGTTCAAAAATGATGCTCCAAAATCAACTTCTGTCACCTCAGTGATACATATTGGAATGGTACCTAAAGTTTAAAGCAAAAATTGGGGCACTTTTGAAATTTTCATTTTTTACCAATTCGATAGGTCCGGGGCTTAGGTAAGTTATCATATGTCACAAAACCGTTAAAGCTCCTGTTCAAAAGTGATGCTCCAAAATCAACTTCTGGCACCTCAGTGCTACATATTGGAATGGTACCTAAAGTTTAAAGCATAAATAGGGGCACTTTAGAAATTTTCATTTTTGACCAATTCGATAGGTCCGGGGCTTAGGTAAGTTATCATATGTCACAAAACCGTTAAAGCTCCTGTTCAAAAATGATGCTCCGAAATCAACTTCTGTCACCTCAGTGCTATATATTGGAATGGTACCTAAAGTTTAAAGCAGAAATTGGGGCACTTTTGACATTTTCATTTTTGACCAATTCGATAGGTCTGGGGCTTAGGTAAGTTATCATATGTCACAAAACCGTTAAAGCTCCTGTTCAAAAATGATGCTCCAAAATCAACTTCTGGCACCTCAGTGCTACATATTGGAATGGTACCTAAAGTTTAAAGCATAAATTGGGGCACTTTTGACATTTTCATTTTTTGACCAATTCGATAGGTCTGGGGCTTAGGTAAGTTATCATATGTCACAAAACCATTAAAGCTCCTGTTCAAAAATTATGCTCCGAAATCAACTTCTGTCACCTCAGTGCTACATATTGGAATGGTACCTAAAGTTTAAAGCAGAAATTGGGGCACTTTTGAAATTTTCATTTTTGACCAATTCGATAGGTCCGGGGCTTAGGTAAGTTATCATATGTCACAAAATCGTTAAAGCTCCTGTTCAAAAATGATGCTCCGAAATAAACTTCTGTCACCTCAGTGCTACATATTGGAATGGTACCTAAAGTTTAAAGCATAAATAGGGGCACTTTAGAAATTTTCATTTTTGACCAATTCGATAGGTCCGGGGCTTAGGTAAGTTATCATATGTCACAAAACCGTTAAAGCTCCTGTTCAAAAATGATGCTCCGAAATCAACTTCTGTCACCTCAGTGCTATATATTGGAATGGTACCTAAAGTTTAAAGCAGAAATTGGGGCACTTTTGACATTTTCATTTTTGACCAATTCGATAGGTCTGGGGCTTAGGTAAGTTATCATATGTCACAAAACCGTTAAAGCTCCTGTTCAAAAACGATGCTCCAAAATCAACTTCTGGCACCTCAGTGCTACATATTGGAATGGTACCTAAAGTTTAAAGCATAAATTGGGGCACTTTAGAAATTTTCATTTTTGACCAATTCGATAGGTCCGGGGCTTAGGTAAGTTATCATATGTCACAAAACCGTTAAAGCTCCTGTTCAAAAATGATGCTCCGAAATCAACTTCTGTCACCTCAGGGCTATATATTGGAATGGTACCTAAAGTTTAAAGCAGAAATTGGGGCACTTTTGACATTTTCATTTTTTGACCAATTCGATAGGTCTGGGGCTTAGGTAAGTTATCATATGTCACAAAACCATTAAAGCTCCTGTTCAAAAATTATGCTCCGAAATCAACTTCTGTCACCTCAGTGCTACATATTGGAATGGTACCTAAAGTTTAAAGCAGAAATTGGGGCACTTTTGAAATTTTCATTTTTGACCAATTCGATAGGTCCGGGGCTTAGGTAAGTTATCATATGTCACAAAATCGTTAAAGCTCCTGTTCAAAAATGATGCTCCAAAATCAACTTCTGTCACCTCAGTGCTACATATTGGAATGGTACCTAAAGTTTAAAGCAGAAATTGGGGCACTTTTGAAATTTTCATTTTTGACCAATTCGATAGGTCCGGGGCTTAGGTAAGTTATCATATGTCACAAAACCGTTAAAGCTCCTGTTCAAAAATTATGCTCCGAAATCAACTTCTGTCACCTCAGTGATACATATTGGAATGGTACCTAAAGTTTAAAGCAGAAATTGGGGCACTTTTGAAATTTTCATTTTTGACCAATTCGATAGGTCCGGGCCTTAGGTAAGTTATCTTATGTCACAAAACCGTTAAAGCTCCTGTTCAAAAATTATGCTCCAAAATCAACTTCTGTCACCTCAGTGATACATATTGGAATGGTACCTAAAGTTTAAAGCAGAAATTGGGGCACTTTTGAAAATTTCATTTTTGACCAATTCGATAGGTCCGGGGCTTAGGTAAGTTATCATATGTCACAAAACCGTTAAAGCTCCTGTTTAAAAATGATGCTCCAAAATCAACTTCTGGCACCTCAGTGCTACATATTGGAATGGTACCTAAAGTTTAAAGCAATAATAGGGGCACTTTAGAAATTTTCATTTTTGACCAATTCGATAGGTCCGGAGCTTAGGTAAGTTATCATATGTCACAAAACCGTTAAAGCTCCTGTTCAAAAATGATGCTCCGAAATCAACTTCTGTCACCTCAGTGCTATATATTGGAATGGTACCTAAAGTTTAAAGCAGAAATTGGGGCACTTTTGACATTTTCATTTTTGACCAATTCGATAGGTCTGGGGCTTAGGTAAGTTATCATATGTCACAAAACCGTTAAAGCTCCTGTTCAAAAATGATGCTCCAAAATCAACTTCTGGCACCTCAGTGCTACATATTGGAATGGTACCTAAAGTTTAAAGCATAAATTCGGGCACTTTAGAAATTTTCATTTTTGACCAATTCGATAGGTCCGGGGCTTAGGTAAGTTATCATATGTCACAAAACCGTTAAAGCTCCTGTTCAAAAATGATGCTCCGAAATCAACTTCTGTCACCTCAGTGATACATATTGGAATGGTACCTAAAGTTTAAAGCAAAAATTGGGGCACTTTTGAAATTTTCATTTTTGACCAATTCGATAGGTCCGGGGCTTAGGTAAGTTATCATATGTCACAAAACCGTTAAAGCTCCTGTTCAAAAATGATGCTCCAAAATCAACTTCTGGCACCTCAGTGCTACATATTGGAATGGTACCTAAAGTTTAAAGCATAAATAGGGGCACTTTAGAAATTTAAATTTTTGACCAATTCGATAGGTCCGTGGCTTAGGTAAGTTATCATATGTCACAAAACCGTTAAAGCTCCTGTTCAAAAATGATGCTCCGAAATCAACTTCTGTCACCTCAGTGCTATATATTGGAATGGTACCTAAAGTTTAAAGCAGAAATTGGGGCACTTTTGACATTTTCATTTTTGACCAATTCGATAGGTCTGGGGCTTAGGTAAGTTATCATATGTCACAAAACCGTTAAAGCTCCTGTTCAAAAATGATGCTCCAAAATCAACTTCTGTCACCTCAGTGATACATATTGGAATGGTACCTAAAGTTTAAAGCAAAAATTGGGGCACTTTTGAAATTTTCATTTTTGACCAATTCGATATGTCCGGGGCTTAGGTAAGTTATCATATGTCACAAAACCGTTAAAGCTCCTGTTCAAAAATGATGCTCCAAAATCAACTTCTGGCACCTCAGTGCTACATATTGGAATGGTACCTAAAGTTTAAAGCATAAATAGGGGCACTTTAGAAATTTTCATTTTTGACCAATTCGATAGGTCCGGGGCTTAGGTAAGTTATCATATGTCACAAAACCGTTAAAGCTCCTGTTCAAAAATGATGCTCCGAAATCAACTTCTGTCACCTCAGTGCTATATATTGGAATGGTACCTAAAGTTTAAAGCAGAAATTGGGGCACTTTTGACATTTTCATTTTTGACCAATTCGATAGGTCTGGGGCTTAGGTAAGTTATCATATGTCACAAAACCGTTAAAGCTCCTGTTCAAAAATGATGCTCCAAAATCAACTTCTGGCACCTCAGTGCTACATATTGGAATGGTACCTAAAGTTTAAAGCATAAATTGGGGCACTTTAGAAATTTTCATTTTTGACCAATTCGATAGGTCCGGGGCTTAGGTAAGTTATCATATGTCACAAAACCGTTAAAGCTCCTGTTCAAAAATGATGCTCCGAAAACAACTTCTGTCACCTCAGTGCTATATATTGGAATGGTACCTAAAGTTTAAAGCAGAAATTGGGGCACTTTTGACATTTTAATTTTTTGACCAAATTCGATAGGTCTGGGGCTTAGGTAAGTTATCATATGTCACAAAACCATTAAAGCTCCTGTTCAAAAATTATGCTCCGAAATCAACTTCTGTCACCTCAGTGCTACATATTGGAATGGTACCTAAAGTTTAAAGCAGAAATTGGGGCACTTTTGAAATTTTCATTTTTGACCAATTCGATAGGTCCGGGGCTTAGGTAAGTTATCATATGTCACAAAATCGTTAAAGCTCCTGTTCAAAAATGATGCTCCGAAATCAACTTCTGTCACCTCAGTGCTACATATTGGAATGGTACCTAAAGTTTAAAGCAGAAATTGGGGCACTTTTGAAATTTTCATTTTTGACCAATTCGATAGGTCCGGGGCTTAGGTAAGTTATCATATGTCACAAAACCGTTAAAGCTCCTGTTCAAAAATTATGCTCCGAAATCAACTTCTGTCACCTCAGTGATACATATTGGAATGGTACCTAAAGTTTAAAGCAGAAATTGGGGCACTTTTGAAATTTTCATTTTTGACCAATTCGATAGGTCCGGGCCTTAGGTAAGTTATCTTATGTCACAAAACCGTTAAAGCTCCTGTTCAAAAATTATGCTCCAAAATCAACTTCTGTCACCTCAGTGATACATATTGGAATGGTACCTAAAGTTTAAAGCAGAAATAGGGGCCCTTTGAAATTTTCATTTTTGACCAATTCGATAGGTCTGGGCCTTAGGTAAGTTATCATATGTCACAAAACCGTTAAAGCTCCTGTTCAAAAATTATGCTCCAAAATCAACTTCTGTCACCTCAGTGATACATATTGGAATGGTACCTAAAGTTTAAAGCAGAAATTGGGGCACTTTTGAAATTTTATTTTTTGACCAATTCGATAGGTCCGGGGCTTAGGTAAGTTATCATATGTCACAAAACCGTTAAAGCTCCTGTTCAAAAATGATGCTCCGAAATCAACTTCTGTCACCTCAGTGCTACATATTGGAATGGTACCTAAAGTTTAAAGCATAAAAAGGGGCACTTTTGAAATTTTCATTTTTGACCAATTCGATAGGTTCGGGGCTTAGGTAATTTATCATATGTCCCAAAACCGTTAAAGCTCCTGTTCAAAAATTATGCTCCGAAATCAACTTCTGTCACCTCAGTGATACATATTGGAATGGTACCTAAAGTTTAAAGCAGAAATTGGGGCACTTTTGAAATTTTAATTTTTGACCAATTCGATAGGTCCGGGGCTTAGGTAAGTTATCATATGTCACAAAACCGTTAAAGCTCCTGTTCAAAAATGATGCTCCGAAATCAACTTCTGTCACCTCAGTGCTACATATTGGAATGGTACCTAAAGTTTAAAGCATAAAAAGGGGCACTTTTGAAATTTTCATTTTTGACCAATTCGATAGGTTCGGGGCTTAGGTAATTTATCATATGTCCCAAAACCGTTAAAGCTCCTGTTCAAAAATTATGCTCCGAAATCAACTTCTGTCACCTCAGTGCTACATATTGGAATGGTACCTAAAGTTTAAAGCAGAAATAGGGGCACTTTAATAATTTTCATTTTTGACCAATTCGATAGGTCCGGGGCTTAGGTAAGTTATCATATGTCACAAAACCGTTAAAGCTCCTGTTCAAAAATTATGGTCCAAAATCAACTTCTGTCACCTCAGTGATACATTTTGGTATGGTACCTATAGTTTAAAGCAGAAATAGGGGCACTTTTAAAATTTTCATTTTTGACCAATTCGATAGGTCCGGGGCTTAGGTAAGTTATCATATGTCACAAAACCATTAAAGCTCCAGTTGAAAAATTATGCTCCGAAATCAACTTCTGTCACCTCAGTGCTACATATTGGAATGGTACCTAAAGTTTAAAGCAGAAATTGGGGCACTTTTAAAATTTTCATTTTTGACCAATTCGATAGGTCCGGGGCTTAGGTAAGTTATCATATGTCACAAAACCGTTAAAGCTCCTGTTCAGAAATGATGCTCCAAAATCAACTTCTGGCACCTCAGTGCTACATATTGGAATGGTACCTAAAGTTTAAAGCAGAAATAGGGGCACTTTAGTAATTTTCATTTTTGACCAATACGATAAGTCCGGGGCTTAGGTAAGTTATCATATGTCACAAAACCGTTAAAGCTCCTGTTCAAAAATGATGCTCCGAAATCAACTTCTGTCACCTCAGTGCTATATATTGGAATGGTACCTAAAGTTTAAAGCAGAAATTGGGGCACTTTTGACATTTTCATTTTTGACCAATTCGATAGGTCTGGGGCTTAGGTAAGTTATCATATGTCACAAAACCATTAAAGCTCCTGTTCAAAAATTATGCTCCGAAATCAACTTCTGTCACCTCAGTGCTACATATTGGAATGGTACCTAAAGTTTAAAGCAGAAATTGGGGCACTTTTGAAATTTTCATTTTTGACCAATTCGATAGGTCCGGGGCTTAGGTAAGTTATCATATGTCACAAAATCGTTAAAGCTCCTGTTAAAAAATGATGCTCCGAAATCAACTTCTGTCACCTCAGTGCTACATATTGGAATGGTACCTAAAGTTTAAAGCAGAAATTAGGGCACTTTTGAAAGTTTCATTTTTGACCAATTCGATAGGTCCGGGGCTTAGGTAAGTTATCATATGTCACAAAACCGTTAAAGCTCCTGTTCAAAAATTATGGTCCAAAATCAACTTCTGTCACCTCAGTGATACATTTTGGTATGGTACCTATAGTTTAAAGCAGAAATAGGGGCACTTTTAAAATTTTCATTTTTGACCAATTCGATAGGTCCGGGGCTTAGGTAAGTTATCATATGTCACAAAACCATTAAAGCTCCAGTTGAAAAATTATGCTCCGAAATCAACTTCTGTCACCTCAGTGCTACATATTGGAATGGTACCTAAAGTTTAAAGCAGAAATAGGGGCACTTTAGAAATTTTCATTTTTGACCAATTCGATAGGTCCGGGGCTTAGGTAAGTTATCATATGTCACAAAACCGTTAAAGCTCCTGTTCAAAAATGATGCTCCGAAATCAACTTCTGTCACCTCAGTGATACATATTGGAATGGTACCTAAAGTTTAAAGCAAAAATTGGGGCACTTTTGAAATTTTCATTTTTGACCAATTCGATAGGTCCGGGGCTTAGGTAAGTTATCATATGTCACAAAACCGTTAAAGCTCCTGTTCAAAAATGATGCTCCAAAATCAACTTCTGGCACCTCAGTGCTACATATTGGAATGGTACCTAAAGTTTAAAGCATAAATAGGGGCACTTTAGAAATTTTCATTTTTGACCAATTCGATAGGTCCGGGGCTTAGGTAAGTTATCATATGTCACAAAACCGTTAAAGCTCCTGTTCAAAAATGATGCTCCGAAATCAACTTCTGTCACCTCAGTGCTATATATTGGAATGGTACCTAAAGTTTAAAGCAGAAATTGGGGCACTTTTGACATTTTCATTTTTGACCAATTCGATAGGTCTGGGGCTTAGGTAAGTTATCATATGTCACAAAACCGTTAAAGCTCCTGTTCAAAAATGATGCTCCGAAATCAACTTCTGTCACCTCAGTGCTACATATTGGAATGGTACCTAAAGTTTAAAGCAGAAATTGGGGCACTTTTGAAATTTTCATTTTTGACCAATTCGATAGGTCCGGGGCTTTGGTAAGTTATCATATGTCACAAAACCGTTAAAGCTCCTGTTCAAAAATGATGCTCCGAAATAAACTTCTGTCACCTCATTGCTACATATTGGAATGGTACCTAAAGTTTAAAGCAGAAATTGGGGCACTTTTGAAATTTTCATTTTTGACCAATTCGATAGGTCCGGGGCTTAGGTAAGTTATCATATGTCACAAAACCGTTAAAGCTCCTGTTCAAAAATGATGCTCCGAAATCAACTTCTGTCACCTCAGTGATACATATTGGAATGGTACCTAAAGTTTAAAGCAGAAATTGGGGCACTTTTGAAATTTTCATTTTTGACCAATTCGATAGGTCCGGGGCTTAGGTAAGTTATCATATGTCACAAAACCGTTAAAGCTCCTGTTCAAAAATGATGCTCCGAAATCAACTTCTGTCACCTCAGGGCTATATATTGGAATGGTACCTAAAGTTTAAAGCAGAAATTGGGGCACTTTTGACATTTTCATTTTTTGACCAATTCGATAGGTCTGGGGCTTAGGTAAGTTATCATATGTCACAAAACCATTAAAGCTCCTGTTCAAAAATTATGCTCCGAAATCAACTTCTGTCACCTCAGTGCTACATATTGGAATGGTACCTAAAGTTTAAAGCAGAAATTGGGGCACTTTTGAAATTTTCATTTTTGACCAATTCGATAGGTCCGGGGCTTAGGTAAGTTATCATATGTCACAAAATCGTTAAAGCTCCTGTTCAAAAATGATGCTCCAAAATCAACTTCTGTCACCTCAGTGCTACATATTGGAATGGTACCTAAAGTTTAAAGCAGAAATTGGGGCACTTTTGAAATTTTCATTTTTGACCAATTCGATAGGTCCGGGGCTTAGGTAAGTTATCATATGTCACAAAACCGTTAAAGCTCCTGTTCAAAAATTATGCTCCGAAATCAACTTCTGTCACCTCAGTGGTACATATTGGAATGGTACCTAAAGTTTAAAGCAGAAATTGGGGCACTTTTGAAATTTTCATTTTTGACCAATTCGATAGGTCCGGGCCTTAGGTAAGTTATCTTATGTCACAAAACCGTTAAAGCTCCTGTTCAAAAATTATGGTCCAAAATCAACTTCTGTCACCTCAGTGATACATTTTGGTATGGTACCTATAGTTTAAAGCAGAAATAGGGGCACTTTTAAAATTTTCATTTTTGACCAATTCGATAGGTCCGGGGCTTAGGTAAGTTATCATATGTCACAAAACCATTAAAGCTCCAGTTGAAAAATTATGCTCCGAAATCAACTTCTGTCACCTCAGTGCTACATATTGGAATGGTACCTAAAGTTTAAAGCAGAAATTGGGGCACTTTTAAAATTTTCATTTTTGACCAATTCGATAGGTCCGGGGCTTAGGTAAGTTATCATATGTCACAAAACCGTTAAAGCTCCTGTTCAGAAATGATGCTCCAAAATCAACTTCTGGCACCTCAGTGCTACATATTGGAATGGTACCTAAAGTTTAAAGCAGAAATAGGGGCACTTTAGTAATTTTCATTTTTGACCAATACGATAAGTCCGGGGCTTAGGTAAGTTATCATATGTCACAAAACCGTTAAAGCTCCTGTTCAAAAATGATGCTCCGAAATCAACTTCTGTCACCTCAGTGCTATATATTGGAATGGTACCTAAAGTTTAAAGCAGAAATTGGGGCACTTTTGACATTTTCATTTTTGACCAATTCGATAGGTCTGGGGCTTAGGTAAGTTATCATATGTCACAAAACCATTAAAGCTCCTGTTCAAAAATTATGCTCCGAAATCAACTTCTGTCACCTCAGTGCTACATATTGGAATGGTACCTAAAGTTTAAAGCAGAAATTGGGGCACTTTTGAAATTTTCATTTTTGACCAATTCGATAGGTCCGGGGCTTAGGTAAGTTATCATATGTCACAAAACCGTTAAAGCTCCTGTTCAAAAATTATGCTCCGAAATCAACTTCTGTCACCTCAGTGGTACATATTGGAATGGTACCTAAAGTTTAAAGCAGAAATTGGGGCACTTTTGAAATTTTCATTTTTGACCAATTCGATAGGTCCGGGCCTTAGGTAAGTTATCTTATGTCACAAAACCGTTAAAGCTCCTGTTCAAAAATTATGGTCCAAAATCAACTTCTGTCACCTCAGTGATACATTTTGGTATGGTACCTATAGTTTAAAGCAGAAATAGGGGCACTTTTAAAATTTTCATTTTTGACCAATTCGATAGGTCCGGGGCTTAGGTAAGTTATCATATGTCACAAAACCATTAAAGCTCCAGTTGAAAAATTATGCTCCGAAATCAACTTCTGTCACCTCAGTGCTACATATTGGAATGGTACCTAAAGTTTAAAGCAGAAATTGGGGCACTTTTAAAATTTTCATTTTTGACCAATTCGATAGGTCCGGGGCTTAGGTAAGTTATCATATGTCACAAAACCGTTAAAGCTCCTGTTCAGAAATGATGCTCCAAAATCAACTTCTGGCACCTCAGTGCTACATATTGGAATGGTACCTAAAGTTTAAAGCAGAAATAGGGGCACTTTAGTAATTTTCATTTTTGACCAATACGATAAGTCCGGGGCTTAGGTAAGTTATCATATGTCACAAAACCGTTAAAGCTCCTGTTCAAAAATGATGCTCCGAAATCAACTTCTGTCACCTCAGTGCTATATATTGGAATGGTACCTAAAGTTTAAAGCAGAAATTGGGGCACTTTTGACATTTTCATTTTTGACCAATTCGATAGGTCTGGGGCTTAGGTAAGTTATCATATGTCACAAAACCATTAAAGCTCCTGTTCAAAAATTATGCTCCGAAATCAACTTCTGTCACCTCAGTGCTACATATTGGAATGGTACCTAAAGTTTAAAGCAGAAATTGGGGCACTTTTGAAATTTTCATTTTTGACCAATTCGATAGGTCCGGGGCTTAGGTAAGTTATCATATGTCACAAAATCGTTAAAGCTCCTGTTAAAAAATGATGCTCCGAAATCAACTTCTGTCACCTCAGTGCTACATATTGGAATGGTACCTAAAGTTTAAAGCAGAAATTAGGGCACTTTTGAAAGTTTCATTTTTGACCAATTCGATAGGTCCGGGGCTTAGGTAAGTTATCATATGTCACAAAACCATTAAAGCTCCAGTTGAAAAATTATGCTCCGAAATCAACTTCTGTCACCTCAGTGCTACATATTGGAATGGTACCTAAAGTTTAAAGCAGAAATTGGGGCACTTTTAAAATTTTCATTTTTGACCAATTCGATAGGTCCGGGGCTTAGGTAAGTTATCATATGTCACAAAACCGTTAAAGCTCCTGTTCAAAAATGATGCTCCGAAATCAACTTCTGTCACCTCAGTGCTATATATTGGAATGGTACCTAAAGTTTAAAGCAGAAATTGGGGCACTTTTGACATTTTCATTTTTGACCAATTCGATAGGTCTGGGGCTTAGGTAAGTTATCATATGTCACAAAACCATTAAAGCTCCTGTTCAAAAATTATGCTCCGAAATCAACTTCTGTCACCTCAGTGCTACATATTGGAATGGTACCTAAAGTTTAAAGCAGAAATTGGGGCACTTTTGAAATTTTCATTTTTGACCAATTCGATAGGTCCGGGGCTTAGGTAAGTTATCATATGTCACAAAACCGTTAAAGCTCCTGTTCAAAAATTATGCTCCGAAATCAACTTCTGTCACCTCAGTGGTACATATTGGAATGGTACCTAAAGTTTAAAGCAGAAATTGGGGCACTTTTGAAATTTTCATTTTTGACCAATTCGATAGGTCCGGGCCTTAGGTAAGTTATCTTATGTCACAAAACCGTTAAAGCTCCTGTTCAAAAATTATGGTCCAAAATCAACTTCTGTCACCTCAGTGATACATTTTGGTATGGTACCTATAGTTTAAAGCAGAAATAGGGGCACTTTTAAAATTTTCATTTTTGACCAATTCGATAGGTCCGGGGCTTAGGTAAGTTATCATATGTCACAAAACCATTAAAGCTCCAGTTGAAAAATTATGCTCCGAAATCAACTTCTGTCACCTCAGTGCTACATATTGGAATGGTACCTAAAGTTTAAAGCAGAAATTGGGGCACTTTTAAAATTTTCATTTTTGACCAATTCGATAGGTCCGGGGCTTAGGTAAGTTATCATATGTCACAAAACCGTTAAAGCTCCTGTTCAGAAATGATGCTCCAAAATCAACTTCTGGCACCTCAGTGCTACATATTGGAATGGTACCTAAAGTTTAAAGCAGAAATAGGGGCACTTTAGTAATTTTCATTTTTGACCAATACGATAAGTCCGGGGCTTAGGTAAGTTATCATATGTCACAAAACCGTTAAAGCTCCTGTTCAAAAATGATGCTCCGAAATCAACTTCTGTCACCTCAGTGCTATATATTGGAATGGTACCTAAAGTTTAAAGCAGAAATTGGGGCACTTTTGACATTTTCATTTTTGACCAATTCGATAGGTCTGGGGCTTAGGTAAGTTATCATATGTCACAAAACCATTAAAGCTCCTGTTCAAAAATTATGCTCCGAAATCAACTTCTGTCACCTCAGTGCTACATATTGGAATGGTACCTAAAGTTTAAAGCAGAAATTGGGGCACTTTTGAAATTTTCATTTTTGACCAATTCGATAGGTCCGGGGCTTAGGTAAGTTATCATATGTCACAAAATCGTTAAAGCTCCTGTTAAAAAATGATGCTCCGAAATCAACTTCTGTCACCTCAGTGCTACATATTGGAATGGTACCTAAAGTTTAAAGCAGAAATTAGGGCACTTTTGAAAGTTTCATTTTTGACCAATTCGATAGGTCCGGGGCTTAGGTAAGTTATCATATGTCACAAAACCATTAAAGCTCCAGTTGAAAAATTATGCTCCGAAATCAACTTCTGTCACCTCAGTGCTACATATTGGAATGGTACCTAAAGTTTAAAGCAGAAATTGGGGCACTTTTAAAATTTTCATTCTTGACCAATTCGATAGGTCCGGGGCTTAGGTAAGTTATCATATGTCACAAAACCGTTAAAGCTCCTGTTCAAAAATGATGCTCCAAAATCAACTTCTGGCACCTCAGTGCTACATATTGGAATGGTACCTAAAGTTTAAAGCATAAATAGGGGCACTTTAGAAATTTTCATTTTTGACCAATTCGATAGGTCCGGGGCTTAGGTAAGTTATCATATGTCACAAAACCGTTAAAGCTCCTGTTCAAAAATGATGCTCCGAAATCAACTTCTGTCACCTCAGTGATACATATTGGAATGGTACCTAAAGTTTAAAGCAAAAATTGGGGCACTTTTGAAATTTTCATTTTTGACCAATTCGATAGGTCCGGGGCTTAGGTAAGTTATCATATGTCACAAAACCGTTAAAGCTCCTGTTCAAAAATGATGCTCCAAAATCAACTTCTGGCACCTCAGTGCTACATATTGGAATGGTACCTAAAGTTTAAAGCATAAATAGGGGCACTTTAGAAATTTTCATTTTTGACCAATTCGATAGGTCCGGGGCTTAGGTAAGTTATCATATGTCACAAAACCGTTAAAGCTCCTGTTCAAAAATGATGCTCCGAAATCAACTTCTGTCACCTCAGTGCTATATATTGGAATGGTACCTAAAGTTTAAAGCAGAAATTGGGGCACTTTTGACATTTTCATTTTTGACCAATTCGATAGGTCTGGGGCTTAGGTAAGTTATCATATGTCACAAAACCGTTAAAGCTCCTGTTCAAAAATGATGCTCCGAAATCAACTTCTGTCACCTCAGTGCTACATATTGGAATGGTACCTAAAGTTTAAAGCAGAAATTGGGGCACTTTTGAAATTTTCATTTTTGACCAATTCGATAGGTCCGGGGCTTAGGTAAGTTATCATATGTCACAAAACCATTAAAGCTCCTGTTCAAAAATTATGGTCCAAAATCAACTTCTGTCACCTCAGTGATACATTTTGGTATGGTACCTATAGTTTAAAGCAGAAATAGGGGCACTTTTAAAATTTTCATTTTTGACCAATTCGATAGGTCCGGGGCTTAGGTAAGTTATCATATGTCACAAAACCATTAAAGCTCCAGTTGAAAAATTATGCTCCGAAATCAACTTCTGTCACCTCAGTGCTACATATTGGAATGGTACCTAAAGTTTAAAGCAGAAATTGGGGCACTTTTAAAATTTTCATTTTTGACCAATTCGATAGGTCCGGGGCTTAGGTAAGTTATCATATGTCACAAAACCGTTAAAGCTCCTGTTCAGAAATGATGCTCCAAAATCAACTTCTGGCACCTCAGTGCTACATATTGGAATGGTACCTAAAGTTTAAAGCAGAAATAGGGGCACTTTAGTAATTTTCATTTTTGACCAATACGATAAGTCCGGGGCTTAGGTAAGTTATCATATGTCACAAAACCGTTAAAGCTCCTGTTCAAAAATGATGCTCCGAAATCAACTTCTGTCACCTCAGTGCTATATATTGGAATGGTACCTAAAGTTTAAAGCAGAAATTGGGGCACTTTTGACATTTTCATTTTTGACCAATTCGATAGGTCCGGGGCTTAGGTAAGTTATCATATGTCACAAAACCGTTAAAGCTCCTGTTCAGAAATGATGCTCCAAAATCAACTTCTGGCACCTCAGTGCTACATATTGGAATGGTACCTAAAGTTTAAAGCAGAAATAGGGGCACTTTAGTAATTTTCATTTTTGACCAATACGATAAGTCCGGGGCTTAGGTAAGTTATCATATGTCACAAAACCATTAAAGCTCCTGTTCAAAAATTATGCTCCGAAATCAACTTCTGTCACCACAGTGCTACATATTGGAATGGTACCTAAAGTTTAAAGCAGAAATTGGGGCACTTTTGACATTTTCATTTTTGACCAATTCGATAGGTCCGGGGCTTAGGTAAGTTATCATATGTCACAAAATCGTTAAAGCTCCTGTTAAAAAATGATGCTCCGAAATCAACTTCTGTCACCTCAGTGCTACATATTGGAATGGTACCTAAAGTTTAAAGCAGAAATTAGGGCACTTTTGAAAGTTTCATTTTTGACCAATTCGATAGATCCGGGGCTTAGGTAAGTTATCATATGTCACAAAACCATTAAAGCTCCAGTTGAAAAATTATGCTCCGAAATCAACTTCTGTCACCTCAGTGCTACATATTGGAATGGTACCTAAAGTTTAAAGCAGAAATTGGGGCACTTTTAAAATTTTCATTTTTGACCAATTCGATAGGTCCGGGGCTTAGGTAAGTTATCATATGTCACAAAACCGTTAAAGCTCCTGTTCAAAAATGATGCTCCAAAATCAACTTCTGGCACCTCAGTGCTACATATTGGAATGGTACCTAAAGTTTAAAGCATAAATAGGGGCACTTTAGAAATTTTCATTTTTGACCAATTCGATAGGTCCGGGGCTTAGGTAAGTTATCATATGTCACAAAACCGTTAAAGCTCCTGTTCAAAAATGATGCTCCGAAATCAACTTCTGTCACCTCAGTGATACATATTGGAATGGTACCTAAAGTTTAAAGCAAAAATTGGGGCACTTTTGAAATTTTCATTTTTGACCAATTCGATAGGTCCGGGGCTTAGGTAAGTTATCATATGTCACAAAACCGTTAAAGCTCCTGTTCAAAAATGATGCTCCAAAATCAACTTCTGGCACCTCAGTGCTACATATTGGAATGGTACCTAAAGTTTAAAGCATAAATAGGGGCACTTTAGAAATTTTCATTTTTGACCAATTCGATAGGTCCGGGGCTTAGGTAAGTTATCATATGTCACAAAACCGTTAAAGCTCCTGTTCAAAAATGATGCTCCGAAATCAACTTCTGTCACCTCAGTGCTATATATTGGAATGGTACCTAAAGTTTAAAGCAGAAATTGGGGCACTTTTGACATTTTCATTTTTGACCAATTCGATAGGTCTGGGGCTTAGGTAAGTTATCATATGTCACAAAACCGTTAAAGCTCCTGTTCAAAAATGATGCTCCGAAATCAACTTCTGTCACCTCAGTGCTACATATTGGAATGGTACCTAAAGTTTAAAGCAGAAATTGGGGCACTTTTGAAATTTTCATTTTTGACCAATTCGATAGGTCCGGGGCTTAGGTAAGTTATCATATGTCACAAAACCGTTAAAGCTCCTGTTCAAAAATGATGCTCCGAAATAAACTTCTGTCACCTCATTGCTACATATTGGAATGGTACCTAAAGTTTAAAGCAGAAATTGGGGCACTTTTGAAATTTTCATTTTTGACCAATTCGATAGGTCCGGGGCTTAGGTAAGTTATCATATGTCACAAAACCGTTAAAGCTCCTGTTCAAAAATGATGCTCCGAAATCAACTTCTGTCACCTCAGTGATACATATTGGAATGGTACCTAAAGTTTAAAGCAGAAATTGGGGCACTTTTGAAATTTTCATTTTTGACCAATTCGATAGGTCCGGGGCTTAGGTAAGTTATCATATGTCACAAAACCGTTAAAGCTCCTGTTCAAAAATGATGCTCCGAAATCAACTTCTGTCACCTCAGGGCTATATATTGGAATGGTACCTAAAGTTTAAAGCAGAAATTGGGGCACTTTTGACATTTTCATTTTTTGACCAATTCGATAGGTCTGGGGCTTAGGTAAGTTATCATATGTCACAAAACCATTAAAGCTCCTGTTCAAAAATGATGCTCCGAAATCAACTTCTGTCACCTCAGTGCTACATATTGGAATGGTACCTAAAGTTTAAAGCAGAAATTGGGGCACTTTTGAAATTTTCATTTTTGACCAATTCGATAGGTCCGGGGCTTAGGTAAGTTATCATATGTCACAAAATCGTTAAAGCTCCTGTTCAAAAATGATGCTCCAAAATCAACTTCTGTCACCTCAGTGCTACATATTGGAATGGTACCTAAAGTTTAAAGCAGAAATTGGGGCACTTTTGAAATTTTCATTTTTGACCAATTCGATAGGTCCGGGGCTTAGGTAAGTTATCATATGTCACAAAACCGTTAAAGCTCCTGTTCAAAAATTATGCTCCGAAATCAACTTCTGTCACCTCAGTGATACATATTGGAATGGTACCTAAAGTTTAAAGCAGAAATTGGGGCACTTTTGAAATTTTCATTTTTGACCAATTCGATAGGTCCGGGCCTTAGGTAAGTTATCTTATGTCACAAAACCGTTAAAGCTCCTGTTCAAAAATTATGCTCCAAAATCAACTTCTGTCACCTCAGTGATACATATTGGAATGGTACCTAAAGTTTAAAGCAGAAATTGGGGCACTTTTGAAAATTTCATTTTTGACCAATTCGATAGGTCCGGGGCTTAGGTAAGTTATCATATGTCACAAAACCGTTAAAGCTCCTGTTCAAAAATGATGCTCCAAAATCAACTTCTGGCACCTCAGTGCTACATATTGGAATGGTACCTAAAGTTTAAAGCAATAATAGGGGCACTTTAGAAATTTTCATTTTTGACCAATTCGATAGGTCCGGGGCTTAGGTAAGTTATCATATGTCACAAAACCGTTAAAGCTCCTGTTCAAAAATGATGCTCCGAAATCAACTTCTGTCACCTCAGTGCTATATATTGGAATGGTACCTAAAGTTTAAAGCAGAAATTGGGGCACTTTTGAAATTTTCATTTTTGACCAATTCGATAGGTCCGGGGCTTAGGTAAGTTATCATATGTCACAAAACCGTTAAAGCTCCTGTTCAAAAATTATGCTCCGAAATCAACTTCTGTCACCTCAGTGATACATATTGGAATGGTACCTAAAGTTTAAAGCAGAAATTGGGGCACTTTTGAAATTTTCATTTTTGACCAATTCGATAGGTCCGGGCCTTAGGTAAGTTATCTTATGTCACAAAACCGTTAAAGCTCCTGTTCAAAAATTATGCTCCAAAATCAACTTCTGTCACCTCAGTGATACATATTGGAATGGTACCTAAAGTTTAAAGCAGAAATTGGGGCACTTTTGAAAATTTCATTTTTGACCAATTCGATAGGTCCGGGGCTTAGGTAAGTTATCATATGTCACAAAACCGTTAAAGCTCCTGTTCAAAAATGATGCTCCAAAATCAACTTCTGGCACCTCAGTGCTACATATTGGAATGGTACCTAAAGTTTAAAGCAATAATAGGGGCACTTTAGAAATTTTCATTTTTGACCAATTCGATAGGTCCGGGGCTTAGGTAAGTTATCATATGTCACAAAACCGTTAAAGCTCCTGTTCAAAAATGATGCTCCGAAATCAACTTCTGTCACCTCAGTGCTATATATTGGAATGGTACCTAAAGTTTAAAGCAGAAATTGGGGCACTTTTGACATTTTCATTTTTGACCAATTCGATAGGTCCGGGGCTTAGGTAAGTTATCATATGTCACAAAACCATTAAAGCTCCTGTTCAAAAATTATGCTCCGAAATCAACTTCTGTCACCTCAGTGCTACATATTGGAATGGTACCTAAAGTTTAAAGCAGAAATTGGGGCACTTTTGAAATTTTCATTTTTGACCAATTCGATAGGTCCGGGGCTTAGGTAAGTTATCATATGTCACAAAATCGTTAAAGCTCCTGTTCAAAAATGATGCTCCAAAATCAACTTCTGTCACCTCAGTGCTACATATTGGAATGGTACCTAAAGTTTAAAGCAGAAATTGGGGCACTTTTGAAATTTTCATTTTTGACCAATTCGATAGGTCCGGGGCTTAGGTAAGTTATCATATGTCACAAAACCGTTAAAGCTCCTGTTCAAAAATTATGCTCCGAAATCAACTTCTGTCACCTCAGTGATACATATTGGAATGGTACCTAAAGTTTAAAGCAGAAATTGGGGCACTTTTGAAATTTTCATTTTTGACCAATTCGATAGGTCCGGGCCTTAGGTAAGTTATCTTATGTCACAAAACCGTTAAAGCTCCTGTTCAAAAATTATGCTCCAAAATTAACTTCTGTCACCTCAGTGATACATATTGGAATGGTACCTAAAGTTTAAAGCAGAAATTGGGGCACTTTTGAAAATTTCATTTTTGACCAATTCGATAGGTCCGGGGCTTAGGTAAGTTATCATATGTCACAAAACCGTTAAAGCTCCTGTTCAAAAATGATGCTCCAAAATCAACTTCTGGCACCTCAGTGCTACATATTGGAATGGTACCTAAAGTTTAAAGCAATAATAGGGGCACTTTAGAAATTTTCATTTTTGACCAATTCGATAGGTCCGGGGCTTAGGTAAGTTATCATATGTCACAAAACCGTTAAAGCTCCTGTTCAAAAATGATGCTCCGAAATCAACTTCTGTCACCTCAGTGCTATATATTGGAATGGTACCTAAAGTTTAAAGCAGAAATTGGGGCACTTTTGACATTTTCATTTTTGACCAATTCGATAGGTCCGGGGCTTAGGTAAGTTATCATATGTCACAAAACCGTTAAAGCTCCTGTTCAAAAATGATGCTCCGAAATCAACTTCTGTCACCTCAGTGATACATATTGGAATGGTACCTAAAGTTTAAAGCAGAAATTGGGGCACTTTTGAAATTTTCATTTTTGACCAATTCGATAGGTCCGGGGCTTAGGTAAGTTATCATATGTCACAAAACCGTTAAAGCTCCTGTTCAAAAATGATGCTCCAAAATCAACTTCTGGCACCTCAGTGCTACATATTGGAATGGTACCTAAAGTTTAAAGCATAAATAGGGGCACTTTAGAAATTTTCATTTTTGACCAATTCGATAGGTCCGGGGCTTAGGTAAGTTATCATATGTCACAAAACCGTTAAAGCTCCTGTTCAAAAATGATGCTCCGAAATCAACTTCTGTCACCTCAGTGATACATATTGGAATGGTACCTAAAGTTTAAAGCAAAAATTGGGGCACTTTTGAAATTTTCATTTTTGACCAATTCGATAGGTCCGGGGCTTAGGTAAGTTATCATATGTCACAAAACCGTTAAAGCTCCTGTTCAAAAATGATGCTCCGAAATCAACTTCTGTCACCTCAGTGATACATATTGGAATGGTACCTAAAGTTTAAAGCAGAAATTGGGGCACTTTTGAAATTTTCATTTTTGACCAATTCGATAGGTCCGGGGCTTAGGTAAGTTATCATATGTCACAAAACCGTTAAAGCTCCTGTTCAAAAATGATGCTCCGAAATCAACTTCTGTCACCTCAGGGCTATATATTGGAATGGTACCAAAAGTTTAAAGCAGAAATTGGGGCACTTTTGACATTTTCATTTTTTGACCAATTCGATAGGTCTGGGGCTTAGGTAAGTTATCATATGTCACAAAACCATTAAAGCTCCTGTTCAAAAATTATGCTCCGAAATCAACTTCTGTCACCTCAGTGCTACATATTGGAATGGTACCTAAAGTTTAAAGCAGAAATTGGGGCACTTTTGAAATTTTCATTTTTGACCAATTCGATAGGTCCGGGGCTTAGGTAAGTTATCATATGTCACAAAATCGTTAAAGCTCCTGTTCAAAAATGATGCTCCAAAATCAACTTCTGTCACCTCAGTGCTACATATTGGAATGGTACCTAAAGTTTAAAGCAGAAATTGGGGCACTTTTGAAATTTTCATTTTTGACCAATTCGATAGGTCCGGGGCTTAGGTAAGTTATCATATGTCACAAAACCGTTAAAGCTCCTGTTCAAAAATTATGCTCCGAAATCAACTTCTGTCACCTCAGTGATACATATTGGAATGGTACCTAAAGTTTAAAGCAGAAATTGGGGCACTTTTGAAATTTTCATTTTTGACCAATTCGATAGGTCCGGGCCTTAGGTAAGTTATCTTATGTCACAAAACCGTTAAAGCTCCTGTTCAAAAATTATGCTCCAAAATCAACTTCTGTCACCTCAGTGATACATATTGGAATGGTACCTAAAGTTTAAAGCAGAAATAGGGGCCCTTTGAAATTTTCATTTTTGACCAATTCGATAGGTCTGGGCCTTAGGTAAGTTATCATATGTCACAAAACCGTTAAAGCTCCTGTTCAAAAATGATGCTCCAAAATCAACTTCTGGCACCTCAGTGCTACATATTGGAATGGTACCTAAAGTTTAAAGCATAAATAGGGGCACTTTAGAAATTTTCATTTTTGACCAATTCGATAGGTCCGGGGCTTAGGTAAGTTATCATATGTCACAAAACCGTTAAAGCTCCTGTTCAAAAATGATGCTCCGAAATCAACTTCTGTCACCTCAGTGCTATATATTGGAATGGTACCTAAAGTTTAAAGCAGAAATTGGGGCACTTTTGACATTTTCATTTTTGACCAATTCGATAGGTCTGGGGCTTAGGTAAGTTATCATATGTCACAAAACCGTTAAAGCTCCTGTTCAAAAATGATGCTCCGAAATCAACTTCTGTCACCTCAGTGCTACATATTGGAATGGTACCTAAAGTTTAAAGCAGAAATTGGGGCACTTTTGAAATTTTCATTTTTGACCAATTCGATAGGTCCGGGGCTTAGGTAAGTTATCATATGTCACAAAACCGTTAAAGCTCCTGTTCAAAAATGATGCTCCGAAATAAACTTCTGTCACCTCATTGCTACATATTGGAATGGTACCTAAAGTTTAAAGCAGAAATTGGGGCACTTTTGAAATTTTCATTTTTGACCAATTCGATAGGTCCGGGGCTTAGGTAAGTTATCATATGTCACAAAACCGTTAAAGCTCCTGTTCAAAAATTATGCTCCGAAATCAACTTCTGTCACCTCAGTGATACATATTGGAATGGTACCTAAAGTTTAAAGCAGAAATTGGGGCACTTTTGAAATTTTCATTTTTGACCAATTCGATAGGTCCGGGCCTTAGGTAAGTTATCTTATGTCACAAAACCGTTAAAGCTCCTGTTCAAAAATTATGCTCCAAAATTAACTTCTGTCACCTCAGTGATACATATTGGAATGGTACCTAAAGTTTAAAGCAGAAATTGGGGCACTTTTGAAAATTTCATTTTTGACCAATTCGATAGGTCCGGGGCTTAGGTAAGTTATCATATGTCACAAAACCGTTAAAGCTCCTGTTCAAAAATGATGCTCCAAAATCAACTTCTGGCACCTCAGTGCTACATATTGGAATGGTACCTAAAGTTTAAAGCAATAATAGGGGCACTTTAGAAATTTTCATTTTTGACCAATTCGATAGGTCCGGGGCTTAGGTAAGTTATCATATGTCACAAAACCGTTAAAGCTCCTGTTCAAAAATGATGCTCCGAAATCAACTTCTGTCACCTCAGTGCTATATATTGGAATGGTACCTAAAGTTTAAAGCAGAAATTGGGGCACTTTTGACATTTTCATTTTTGACCAATTCGATAGGTCCGGGGCTTAGGTAAGTTATCATATGTCACAAAACCGTTAAAGCTCCTGTTCAAAAATGATGCTCCGAAATCAACTTCTGTCACCTCAGTGATACATATTGGAATGGTACCTAAAGTTTAAAGCAGAAATTGGGGCACTTTTGAAATTTTCATTTTTGACCAATTCGATAGGTCCGGGGCTTAGGTAAGTTATCATATGTCACAAAACCGTTAAAGCTCCTGTTCAAAAATGATGCTCCAAAATCAACTTCTGGCACCTCAGTGCTACATATTGGAATGGTACCTAAAGTTTAAAGCATAAATAGGGGCACTTTAGAAATTTTCATTTTTGACCAATTCGATAGGTCCGGGGCTTAGGTAAGTTATCATATGTCACAAAACCGTTAAAGCTCCTGTTCAAAAATGATGCTCCGAAATCAACTTCTGTCACCTCAGTGATACATATTGGAATGGTACCTAAAGTTTAAAGCAAAAATTGGGGCACTTTTGAAATTTTCATTTTTGACCAATTCGATAGGTCCGGGGCTTAGGTAAGTTATCATATGTCACAAAACCGTTAAAGCTCCTGTTCAAAAATGATGCTCCGAAATCAACTTCTGTCACCTCAGTGATACATATTGGAATGGTACCTAAAGTTTAAAGCAGAAATTGGGGCACTTTTGAAATTTTCATTTTTGACCAATTCGATAGGTCCGGGGCTTAGGTAAGTTATCATATGTCACAAAACCGTTAAAGCTCCTGTTCAAAAATGATGCTCCGAAATCAACTTCTGTCACCTCAGGGCTATATATTGGAATGGTACCAAAAGTTTAAAGCAGAAATTGGGGCACTTTTGACATTTTCATTTTTTGACCAATTCGATAGGTCTGGGGCTTAGGTAAGTTATCATATGTCACAAAACCATTAAAGCTCCTGTTCAAAAATTATGCTCCGAAATCAACTTCTGTCACCTCAGTGCTACATATTGGAATGGTACCTAAAGTTTAAAGCAGAAATTGGGGCACTTTTGAAATTTTCATTTTTGACCAATTCGATAGGTCCGGGGCTTAGGTAAGTTATCATATGTCACAAAATCGTTAAAGCTCCTGTTCAAAAATGATGCTCCAAAATCAACTTCTGTCACCTCAGTGCTACATATTGGAATGGTACCTAAAGTTTAAAGCAGAAATTGGGGCACTTTTGAAATTTTCATTTTTGACCAATTCGATAGGTCCGGGGCTTAGGTAAGTTATCATATGTCACAAAACCGTTAAAGCTCCTGTTCAAAAATTATGCTCCGAAATCAACTTCTGTCACCTCAGTGATACATATTGGAATGGTACCTAAAGTTTAAAGCAGAAATTGGGGCACTTTTGAAATTTTCATTTTTGACCAATTCGATAGGTCCGGGCCTTAGGTAAGTTATCTTATGTCACAAAACCGTTAAAGCTCCTGTTCAAAAATTATGCTCCAAAATCAACTTCTGTCACCTCAGTGATACATATTGGAATGGTACCTAAAGTTTAAAGCAGAAATAGGGGCCCTTTGAAATTTTCATTTTTGACCAATTCGATAGGTCTGGGCCTTAGGTAAGTTATCATATGTCACAAAACCGTTAAAGCTCCTGTTCAAAAATGATGCTCCAAAATCAACTTCTGGCACCTCAGTGCTACATATTGGAATGGTACCTAAAGTTTAAAGCATAAATAGGGGCACTTTAGAAATTTTCATTTTTGACCAATTCGATAGGTCCGGGGCTTAGGTAAGTTATCATATGTCACAAAACCGTTAAAGCTCCTGTTCAAAAATGATGCTCCGAAATCAACTTCTGTCACCTCAGTGCTATATATTGGAATGGTACCTAAAGTTTAAAGCAGAAATTGGGGCACTTTTGACATTTTCATTTTTGACCAATTCGATAGGTCTGGGGCTTAGGTAAGTTATCATATGTCACAAAACCGTTAAAGCTCCTGTTCAAAAATGATGCTCCGAAATCAACTTCTGTCACCTCAGTGCTACATATTGGAATGGTACCTAAAGTTTAAAGCAGAAATTGGGGCACTTTTGAAATTTTCATTTTTGACCAATTCGATAGGTCCGGGGCTTAGGTAAGTTATCATATGTCACAAAACCGTTAAAGCTCCTGTTCAAAAATGATGCTCCGAAATAAACTTCTGTCACCTCATTGCTACATATTGGAATGGTACCTAAAGTTTAAAGCAGAAATTGGGGCACTTTTGAAATTTTCATTTTTGACCAATTCGATAGGTCCGGGGCTTAGGTAAGTTATCATATGTCACAAAACCGTTAAAGCTCCTGTTCAAAAATTATGCTCCGAAATCAACTTCTGTCACCTCAGTGATACATATTGGAATGGTACCTAAAGTTTAAAGCAGAAATTGGGGCACTTTTGAAATTTTCATTTTTGACCAATTCGATAGGTCCGGGCCTTAGGTAAGTTATCTTATGTCACAAAACCGTTAAAGCTCCTGTTCAAAAATTATGCTCCAAAATCAACTTCTGTCACCTCAGTGATACATATTGGAATGGTACCTAAAGTTTAAAGCAGAAATAGGGGCCCTTTGAAATTTTCATTTTTGACCAATTCGATAGGTCTGGGCCTTAGGTAAGTTATCATATGTCACAAAACCGTTAAAGCTCCTGTTCAAAAATGATGCTCCAAAATCAACTTCTGGCACCTCAGTGCTACATATTGGAATGGTACCTAAAGTTTAAAGCATAAATAGGGGCACTTTAGAAATTTTCATTTTTGACCAATTCGATAGGTCCGGGGCTTAGGTAAGTTATCATATGTCACAAAACCGTTAAAGCTCCTGTTCAAAAATGATGCTCCGAAATCAACTTCTGTCACCTCAGTGCTATATATTGGAATGGTACCTAAAGTTTAAAGCAGAAATTGGGGCACTTTTGACATTTTCATTTTTGACCAATTCGATAGGTCTGGGGCTTAGGTAAGTTATCATATGTCACAAAACCGTTAAAGCTCCTGTTCAAAAATGATGCTCCGAAATCAACTTCTGTCACCTCAGTGCTACATATTGGAATGGTACCTAAAGTTTAAAGCAGAAATTGGGGCACTTTTGAAATTTTCATTTTTGACCAATTCGATAGGTCCGGGGCTTAGGTAAGTTATCATATGTCACAAAACCGTTAAAGCTCCTGTTCAAAAATGATGCTCCGAAATAAACTTCTGTCACCTCATTGCTACATATTGGAATGGTACCTAAAGTTTAAAGCAGAAATTGGGGCACTTTTGAAATTTTCATTTTTGACCAATTCGATAGGTCCGGGGCTTAGGTAAGTTATCATATGTCACAAAACCGTTAAAGCTCCTGTTCAAAAATGATGCTCCAAAATCAACTTCTGGCACCTCAGTGCTACATATTGGAATGGTACCTAAAGTTTAAAGCATAAATAGGGGCACTTTAGAAATTTTCATTTTTGACCAATTCGATAGGTCCGGGGCTTAGGTAAGTTATCATATGTCACAAAACCGTTAAAGCTCCTGTTCAAAAATGATGCTCCGAAATCAACTTCTGTCACCTCAGTGATACATATTGGAATGGTACCTAAAGTTTAAAGCAAAAATTGGGGCACTTTTGAAATTTTCATTTTTGACCAATTCGATAGGTCCGGGGCTTAGGTAAGTTATCATATGTCACAAAACCGTTAAAGCTCCTGTTCAAAAATGATGCTCCGAAATCAACTTCTGTCACCTCAGTGATACATATTGGAATGGTACCTAAAGTTTAAAGCAGAAATTGGGGCACTTTTGAAATTTTCATTTTTGACCAATTCGATAGGTCCGGGGCTTAGGTAAGTTATCATATGTCACAAAACCGTTAAAGCTCCTGTTCAAAAATGATGCTCCGAAATCAACTTCTGTCACCTCAGTGATACATATTGGAATGGTACCTAAAGTTTAAAGCAAAAATTGGGGCACTTTTGAATTTTTCATTTTTGACCAATTCGATAGGTCCGGGGCTTAGGTAAGTTATCATATGTCACAAAACCGTTAAAGCTCCTGTTCAAAAATGATGCTCCGAAATCAACTTCTGTCACCTCAGTGATACATATTGGAATGGTACCTAAAGTTTAAAGCAGAAATTGGGGCACTTTTGAAATTTTCATTTTTGACCAATTCGATAGGTCCGGGGCTTAGGTAAGTTATCATATGTCACAAAACCGTTAAAGCTCCTGTTCAAAAATGATGCTCCAAAATCAACTTCTGGCACCTCAGTGCTACATATTGGAATGGTACCTAAAGTTTAAAGCATAAATAGGGGCACTATAGAAATTTTCATTTTTGACCAATTCGATAGGTCCGGGGCTTAGGTAAGTTATCATATGTCACAAAACCGTTAAAGCTCCTGTTCAAAAATGATGCTCCGAAATCAACTTCTGTCACCTCAGTGATACATATTGGAATGGTACCTAAAGTTTAAAGCAAAAATTGGGGCACTTTTGAAATTTTCATTTTTGACCAATTCGATAGGTCCGGGGCTTAGGTAAGTTATCATATGTCACAAAACCGTTAAAGCTCCTGTTCAAAAATGATGCTCCGAAATCAACTTCTGTCACCTCAGTGATACATATTGGAATGGTACCTAAAGTTTAAAGCAGAAATTGGGGCACTTTTGAAATTTTCATTTTTGACCAATTCGATAGGTCCGGGGCTTAGGTAAGTTATCATATGTCACAAAACCGTTAAAGCTCCTGTTCAAAAATGATGCTCCGAAATCAACTTCTGTCACCTCAGGGCTATATATTGGAATGGTACCTAAAGTTTAAAGCAGAAATTGGGGCACTTTTGAAATTTTCATTTTTGACCAATTCGATAGGTCCGGGGCTTAGGTAAGTTATCATATGTCACAAAACCGTTAAAGCTCCTGTTCAAAAATTATGCTCCGAAATCAACTTCTGTCACCTCAGTGATACATATTGGAATGGTACCTAAAGTTTAAAGCAGAAATTGGGGCACTTTTGAAATTTTCATTTTTGACCAATTCGATAGGTCCGGGCCTTAGGTAAGTTATCTTATGTCACAAAACCGTTAAAGCTCCTGTTCAAAAATTATGCTCCAAAATCAACTTCTGTCACCTCAGTGATACATATTGGAATGGTACCTAAAGTTTAAAGCAGAAATAGGGGCCCTTTGAAATTTTCATTTTTGACCAATTCGATAGGTCTGGGCCTTAGGTAAGTTATCATATGTCACAAAACCGTTAAAGCTCCTGTTCAAAAATTATGCTCCAAAATCAACTTCTGTCACCTCAGTGATACATATTGGAATGGTACCTAAAGTTTAAAGCAGAAATTGGGGCACTTTTGAAATTTTATTTTTTGACCAATTCGATAGGTCCGGGGCTTAGGTAAGTTATCATATGTCACAAAACCGTTAAAGCTCCTGTTCAAAAATGATGCTCCAAAATCAACTTCTGTCACCTCAGTGCTACATATTGGAATGGTACCTAAAGTTTAAAGCAGAAATTGGGGCACTTTTGAAATTTTCATTTTTGACCAATTCGATAGGTTCGGGGCTTAGGTAATTTATCATATGTCCCAAAACCATTAAAGCTCCTGTTAAAAAATTATGCTCCGAAATCAACTTCTGTCACCTCAGTGATACATATTGGAATGGTACCTAAAGTTTAAAGCAGAAATTGGGGCACTTTTGAAATTTTAATTTTTGACCAATTCGATAGGTCCGGGGCTTAGGTAAGTTATCATATGTCACAAAACCGTTAAAGCTCCTGTTCAAAAATGATGCTCCGAAATCAACTTCTGTCACCTCAGTGCTACATATTGGAATGGTACCTAAAGTTTAAAGCATAAAAAGGGGCACTTTTGAAATTTTCATTTTTGACCAATTCGATAGGTTCGGGGCTTAGGTAATTTATCATATGTCCCAAAACCGTTAAAGCTCCTGTTCAAAAATTATGCTCCGAAATCAACTTCTGTCACCTCAGTGCTACATATTGGAATGGTAACTAAAGTTTAAAGCAGAAATAGGGGCACTTTAATAATTTTCATTTTTGACCAATTCGATAGGTCCGGGGCTTAGGTAAGTTATCATATGTCACAAAACCGTTAAAGCTCCTGTTCAAAAATTATGGTCCAAAATCAACTTCTGTCACCTCAGTGATACATTTTGGTATGGTACCTATAGTTTAAAGCAGAAATAGGGGCACTTTTAAAATTTTCATTTTTGACCAATTCGATAGGTCCGGGGCTTAGGTAAGTTATCATATGTCACAAAACCATTAAAGCTCCAGTTGAAAAATTATGCTCCGAAATCAACTTCTGTCACCTCAGTGCTACATATTGGAATGGTAACTAAAGTTTAAAGCAGAAATAGGGGCACTTTAATAATTTTCATTTTTGACCAATTCGATAGGTCCGGGGCTTAGGTAAGTTATCATATGTCACAAAACCGTTAAAGCTCCTGTTCAAAAATTATGGTCCAAAATCAACTTCTGTCACCTCAGTGCTACATATTGGAATGGTACCTAAAGTTTAAAGCAGAAATTGGGGCACTTTTAAAATTTTCATTTTTGACCAATTCGATAGGTCCGGGGCTTAGGTAAGTTATCATATGTCACAAAACCGTTAAAGCTCCTGTTCAGAAATGATGCTCCAAAATCAACTTCTGGCACCTCAGTGCTACATATTGGAATGGTACCTAAAGTTTAAAGCAGAAATAGGGGCACTTTAGTAATTTTCATTTTTGACCAATACGATAAGTCCGGGGCTTAGGTAAGTTATCATATGTCACAAAACCGTTAAAGCTCCTGTTCAAAAATGATGCTCCGAAATCAACTTCTGTCACCTCAGTGCTATATATTGGAATGGTACCTAAAGTTTAAAGCAGAAATTGGGGCACTTTTGACATTTTCATTTTTGACCAATTCGATAGGTCCGGGGCTTAGGTAAGTTATCATATGTCACAAAACCGTTAAAGCTCCTGTTCAGAAATGATGCTCCAAAATCAACTTCTGGCACCTCAGTGCTACATATTGGAATGGTACCTAAAGTTTAAAGCAGAAATAGGGGCACTTTAGTAATTTTCATTTTTGACCAATACGATAAGTCCGGGGCTTAGGTAAGTTATCATATGTCACAAAACCATTAAAGCTCCTGTTCAAAAATTATGCTCCGAAATCAACTTCTGTCACCACAGTGCTACATATTGGAATGGTACCTAAAGTTTAAAGCAGAAATTGGGGCACTTTTGACATTTTCATTTTTGACCAATTCGATAGGTCCGGGGCTTAGGTAAGTTATCATATGTCACAAAATCGTTAAAGCTCCTGTTAAAAAATGATGCTCCGAAATCAACTTCTGTCACCTCAGTGCTACATATTGGAATGGTACCTAAAGTTTAAAGCAGAAATTAGGGCACTTTTGAAAGTTTCATTTTTGACCAATTCGATAGATCCGGGGCTTAGGTAAGTTATCATATGTCACAAAACCATTAAAGCTCCAGTTGAAAAATTATGCTCCGAAATCAACTTCTGTCACCTCAGTGCTACATATTGGAATGGTACCTAAAGTTTAAAGCAGAAATTGGGGCACTTTTAAAATTTTCATTTTTGACCAATTCGATAGGTCCGGGGCTTAGGTAAGTTATCATATGTCACAAAACCGTTAAAGCTCCTGTTCAAAAATGATGCTCCAAAATCAACTTCTGGCACCTCAGTGCTACATATTGGAATGGTACCTAAAGTTTAAAGCATAAATAGGGGCACTTTAGAAATTTTCATTTTTGACCAATTCGATAGGTCCGGGGCTTAGGTAAGTTATCATATGTCACAAAACCGTTAAAGCTCCTGTTCAAAAATGATGCTCCGAAATCAACTTCTGTCACCTCAGTGATACATATTGGAATGGTACCTAAAGTTTAAAGCAAAAATTGGGGCACTTTTGAAATTTTCATTTTTGACCAATTCGATAGGTCCGGGGCTTAGGTAAGTTATCATATGTCACAAAACCGTTAAAGCTCCTGTTCAAAAATGATGCTCCAAAATCAACTTCTGGCACCTCAGTGCTACATATTGGAATGGTACCTAAAGTTTAAAGCATAAATAGGGGCACTTTAGAAATTTTCATTTTTGACCAATTCGATAGGTCCGGGGCTTAGGTAAGTTATCATATGTCACAAAACCGTTAAAGCTCCTGTTCAAAAATGATGCTCCGAAATCAACTTCTGTCACCTCAGTGCTATATATTGGAATGGTACCTAAAGTTTAAAGCAGAAATTGGGGCACTTTTGACATTTTCATTTTTGACCAATTCGATAGGTCTGGGGCTTAGGTAAGTTATCATATGTCACAAAACCGTTAAAGCTCCTGTTCAAAAATGATGCTCCGAAATCAACTTCTGTCACCTCAGTGCTACATATTGGAATGGTACCTAAAGTTTAAAGCAGAAATTGGGGCACTTTTGAAATTTTCATTTTTGACCAATTCGATAGGTCCGGGGCTTAGGTAAGTTATCATATGTCACAAAACCGTTAAAGCTCCTGTTCAAAAATGATGCTCCGAAATAAACTTCTGTCACCTCATTGCTACATATTGGAATGGTACCTAAAGTTTAAAGCAGAAATTGGGGCACTTTTGAAATTTTCATTTTTGACCAATTCGATAGGTCCGGGGCTTAGGTAAGTTATCATATGTCACAAAACCGTTAAAGCTCCTGTTCAAAAATGATGCTCCGAAATCAACTTCTGTCACCTCAGTGATACATATTGGAATGGTACCTAAAGTTTAAAGCAGAAATTGGGGCACTTTTGAAATTTTCATTTTTGACCAATTCGATAGGTCCGGGGCTTAGGTAAGTTATCATATGTCACAAAACCGTTAAAGCTCCTGTTCAAAAATGATGCTCCGAAATCAACTTCTGTCACCTCAGGGCTATATATTGGAATGGTACCTAAAGTTTAAAGCAGAAATTGGGGCACTTTTGACATTTTCATTTTTTGACCAATTCGATAGGTCTGGGGCTTAGGTAAGTTATCATATGTCACAAAACCATTAAAGCTCCTGTTCAAAAATTATGCTCCGAAATCAACTTCTGTCACCTCAGTGCTACATATTGGAATGGTACCTAAAGTTTAAAGCAGAAATTGGGGCACTTTTGAAATTTTCATTTTTGACCAATTCGATAGGTCCGGGGCTTAGGTAAGTTATCATATGTCACAAAATCGTTAAAGCTCCTGTTCAAAAATGATGCTCCAAAATCAACTTCTGTCACCTCAGTGCTACATATTGGAATGGTACCTAAAGTTTAAAGCAGAAATTGGGGCACTTTTGAAATTTTCATTTTTGACCAATTCGATAGGTCCGGGGCTTAGGTAAGTTATCATATGTCACAAAACCGTTAAAGCTCCTGTTCAAAAATTATGCTCCGAAATCAACTTCTGTCACCTCAGTGATACATATTGGAATGGTACCTAAAGTTTAAAGCAGAAATTGGGGCACTTTTGAAATTTTCATTTTTGACCAATTCGATAGGTCCGGGCCTTAGGTAAGTTATCTTATGTCACAAAACCGTTAAAGCTCCTGTTCAAAAATTATGCTCCAAAATCAACTTCTGTCACCTCAGTGATACATATTGGAATGGTACCTAAAGTTTAAAGCAGAAATTGGGGCACTTTTGAAAATTTCATTTTTGACCAATTCGATAGGTCCGGGGCTTAGGTAAGTTATCATATGTCACAAAACCGTTAAAGCTCCTGTTCAAAAATGATGCTCCAAAATCAACTTCTGGCACCTCAGTGCTACATATTGGAATGGTACCTAAAGTTTAAAGCAGAAATTGGGGCACTTTTGACATTTTCATTTTTGACCAATTCGATAGGACTGGGGCTTAGGTAAGTTATCATATGTCACAAAACCGTTAAAGCTCCTGTTCAAAAATGATGCTCCAAAATCAACTTCTGGCACCTCAGTGCTACATATTGGAATGGTACCTAAAGTTTAAAGCATAAATTCGGGCACTTTAGAAATTTTCATTTTTGACCAATTCGATAGGTCCGGGGCTTAGGTAAGTTATCATATGTCACAAAACCGTTAAAGCTCCTGTTCAAAAATGATGCTCCGAAATCAACTTCTGTCACCTCAGTGATACATATTGGAATGGTACCTAAAGTTTAAAGCAAAAATTGGGTCACTTTTGAAATTTTCATTTTTGACCAATTCGATAGGTCCGGGGCTTAGGTAAGTTATCATATGTCACAAAACCGTTAAAGCTCCTGTTCAAAAATGATGCTCCAAAATCAACTTCTGGCACCTCAGTGCTACATATTGGAATGGTACCTAAAGTTTAAAGCATAAATAGGGGCACTTTAGAAATTTAAATTTTTGACCAATTCGATAGGTCCGTGGCTTAGGTAAGTTATCATATGTCACAAAACCGTTAAAGCTCCTGTTCAAAAATGATGCTCCGAAATCAACTTCTGTCACCTCAGTGCTATATATTGGAATGGTACCTAAAGTTTAAAGCAGAAATTGGGGCACTTTTGACATTTTCATTTTTGACCAATTCGATAGGTCTGGGGCTTAGGTAAGTTATCATATGTCACAAAACCGTTAAAGCTCCTGTTCAAAAATGATGCTCCAAAATCAACTTCTGTCACCTCAGTGATACATATTGGAATGGTACCTAAAGTTTAAAGCAAAAATTGGGGCACTTTTGAAATTTTCATTTTTGACCAATTCGATATGTCCGGGGCTTAGGTAAGTTATCATATGTCACAAAACCGTTAAAGCTCCTGTTCAAAAATGATGCTCCAAAATCAACTTCTGGCACCTCAGTGCTACATATTGGAATGGTACCTAAAGTTTAAAGCATAAATAGGGGCACTTTAGAAATTTTCATTTTTGACCAAATCGATAGGTCCGGGGCTTAGGTAAGTTATCATATGTCACAAAACCGTTAAAGCTCCTGTTCAAAAATGATGCTCCGAAATCAACTTCTGTCACCTCAGTGCTATATATTGGAATGGTACCTAAAGTTTAAAGCAGAAATTGGGGCACTTTTGACATTTTCATTTTTGACCAATTCGATAGGTCTGGGGCTTAGGTAAGTTATCATATGTCACAAAACCGTTAAAGCTCCTGTTCAAAAATGATGCTCCAAAATCAACTTCTGGCACCTCAGTGCTACATATTGGAATGGTACCTAAAGTTTAAAGCATAAATTGGGGCACTTTAGAAATTTTCATTTTTGACCAATTCGATAGGTCCGTGGCTTAGGTAAGTTATCATATGTCACAAAACCGTTAAAGCTCCTGTTCAAAAATGATGCTCCGAAAACAACTTCTGTCACCTCAGTGCTATATATTGGAATGGTACCTAAAGTTTAAAGCAGAAATTGGGGCACTTTTGACATTTTAATTTTTTGACCAAATTCGATAGGTCTGGGGCTTAGGTAAGTTATCATATGTCACAAAACCATTAAAGCTCCTGTTCAAAAATTATGCTCCGAAATCAACTTCTGTCACCTCAGTGCTACATATTGGAATGGTACCTAAAGTTTAAAGCAGAAATTGGGGCACTTTTGAAATTTTCATTTTTGACCAATTCGATAGGTCCGGGGCTTAGGTAAGTTATCATATGTCACAAAATCGTTAAAGCTCCTGTTCAAAAATGATGCTCCGAAATCAACTTCTGTCACCTCAGTGATACATATTGGAATGGTACCTAAAGTTTAAAGCAGAAATTGGGGCACTTTTGAAATTTTCATTTTTGACCAATTCGATAGGTCCGGGCCTTAGGTAAGTTATCTTATGTCACAAAACCGTTAAAGCTCCTGTTCAAAAATTATGCTCCAAAATCAACTTCTGTCACCTGAGTGATACATATTGGAATGGTACCTAAAGTTTAAAGCAGAAATAGGGGCCCTTTTGAAATTTTCATTTTTTACCAATTCGATAGGTCTGGGCCTAAGGTAAGTTATCATATGTCACAAAACCGTTAAAGCTCCTGTTCAAAAATTATGCTCCAAAATCAACTTCTGTCACCTCAGTGATACATATTGGAATGGTACCTAAAGTTTAAAGCAGAAATTGGGGCACTTTTGAAATTTTATTTTTTGACCAATTCGATAGGTCCGGGGCTTAGGTAAGTTATCATATGTCACAAAACCGTTAAAGCTCCTGTTCAAAAATGATGCTCCGAAATCAACTTCTGTCACCTCAGTGCTACATATTGGAATGGTACCTAAAGTTTAAAGCATAAAAAGGGGCACTTTTGAAATTTTCATTTTTGACCAATTCGATAGGTTCGGGGCTTAGGTAATTTATCATATGTCCCAAAACCGTTAAAGCTCCTGTTCAAAAATTATGCTCCGAAATCAACTTCTGTCACCTCAGTGCTACATATTGGAATGGTAACTAAAGTTTAAAGCAGAAATAGGGGCACTTTAATAATTTTCATTTTTGACCAATTCGATAGGTCCGGGGCTTAGGTAAGTTATCATATGTCACAAAACCGTTAAAGCTCCTGTTCAAAAATTATGCTCCGAAATCAACTTCTGTCACCTCAGTGCTACATATTGGAATGGTAACTAAAGTTTAAAGCAGAAATTGGGGCACTTTTAAAATTTTCATTTTTGACCAATTCGATAGGTCCGGGGCTTAGGTAAGTTATCATATGTCACAAAACCGTTAAAGCTCCTGTTCAAAAATTATGGTCCAAAATCAACTTCTGTCACCTCAGTGATACATTTTGGTATGGTACCTATAGTTTAAAGCAGAAATAGGGGCACTTTTAAAATTTTCATTTTTGACCAATTCGATAGGTCCGGGGCTTAGGTAAGTTATCATATGTCACAAAACCATTAAAGCTCCAGTTGAAAAATTATGCTCCGAAATCAACTTCTGTCACCTCAGTGCTACATATTGGAATGGTACCTAAAGTTTAAAGCAGAAATTGGGGCACTTTTAAAATTTTCATTTTTGACCAATTCGATAGGTCCGGGGCTTAGGTAAGTTACCATATGTCACAAAACCGTTAAAGCTCCTGTTCAGAAATGATGCTCCAAAATCAACTTCTGGCACCTCAGTGCTACATATTGGAATGGTACCTAAAGTTTAAAGCAGAAATAGGGGCACTTTAGTAATTTTCATTTTTGACCAATACGATAAGTCCGGGGCTTAGGTAAGTTATCATATGTCACAAAACCGTTAAAGCTCCTGTTCAAAAATGATGCTCCGAAATCAACTTCTGTCACCTCAGTGCTATATATTGGAATGGTACCTAAAGTTTAAAGCAGAAATTGGGGCACTTTTGACATTTTCATTTTTGACCAATTCGATAGGTCTGGGGCTTAGGTAAGTTATCATATGTCACAAAACCATTAAAGCTCCTGTTCAAAAATTATGCTCCGAAATCAACTTCTGTCACCTCAGTGCTACATATTGGAATGGTACCTAAAGTTTAAAGCAGAAATTGGGGCACTTTTGAAATTTTCATTTTTGACCAATTCGATAGGTCCGGGGCTTAGGTAAGTTATCATATGTCACAAAATCGTTAAAGCTCCTGTTAAAAAATGATGCTCCGAAATCAACTTCTGTCACCTCAGTGCTACATATTGGAATGGTACCTAAAGTTTAAAGCAGAAATTAGGGCACTTTTGAAAGTTTCATTTTTGACCAATTCGATAGGTCCAGGGCTTAGGTAAGTTATCATATGTCACAAAACCGTTAAAGCTCCTGTTCAAAAATTATGGTCCAAAATCAACTTCTGTCACCTCAGTGATACATTTTGGTATGGTACCTATAGTTTAAAGCAGAAATAGGGGCACTTTTAAAATTTTCATTTTTGACCAATTCGATAGGTCCGGGGCTTAGGTAAGTTATCATATGTCACAAAACCATTAAAGCTCCAGTTGAAAAATTATGCTCCGAAATCAACTTCTGTCACCTCAGTGCTACATATTGGAATGGTACCTAAAGTTTAAAGCAGAAATTGGGGCACTTTTAAAATTTTCATTTTTGACCAATTCGATAGGTCCGGGGCTTAGGTAAGTTATCATATGTCACAAAACCGTTAAAGCTCCTGTTCAAAAATGATGCTCCAAAATCAACTTCTGGCACCTCAGTGCTACATATTGGAATGGTACCTAAAGTTTAAAGCATAAATAGGGGCACTTTAGAAATTTTCATTTTTGACCAATTCGATAGGTCCGGGGCTTAGGTAAGTTATCATATGTCACAAAACCGTTAAAGCTCCTGTTCAAAAATGATGCTCCGAAATCAACTTCTGTCACCTCAGTGATACATATTGGAATGGTACCTAAAGTTTAAAGCAAAAATTGGGGCACTTTTGAAATTTTCATTTTTGACCAATTCGATAGGTCCGGGGCTTAGGTAAGTTATCATATGTCACAAAACCGTTAAAGCTCCTGTTCAAAAATGATGCTCCAAAATCAACTTCTGGCACCTCAGTGCTACATATTGGAATGGTACCTAAAGTTTAAAGCATAAATAGGGGCACTTTAGAAATTTTCATTTTTGACCAATTCGATAGGTCCGGGGCTTAGGTAAGTTATCATATGTCACAAAACCGTTAAAGCTCCTGTTCAAAAATGATGCTCCGAAATCAACTTCTGTCACCTCAGTGCTATATATTGGAATGGTACCTAAAGTTTAAAGCAGAAATTGGGGCACTTTTGACATTTTCATTTTTGACCAATTCGATAGGTCTGGGGCTTAGGTAAGTTATCATATGTCACAAAACCGTTAAAGCTCCTGTTCAAAAATGATGCTCCGAAATCAACTTCTGTCACCTCAGTGCTACATATTGGAATGGTACCTAAAGTTTAAAGCAGAAATTGGGGCACTTTTGAAATTTTCATTTTTGACCAATTCGATAGGTCCGGGGCTTAGGTAAGTTATCATATGTCACAAAACCGTTAAAGCTCCTGTTCAAAAATGATGCTCCGAAATCAACTTCTGTCACCTCATTGCTACATATTGGAATGGTACCTAAAGTTTAAAGCAGAAATTGGGGCACTTTTGAAATTTTCATTTTTGACCAATTCGATAGGTCCGGGGCTTAGGTAAGTTATCATATGTCACAAAACCGTTAAAGCTCCTGTTCAAAAATGATGCTCCGAAATCAACTTCTGTCACCTCAGTGATACATATTGGAATGGTACCTAAAGTTTAAAGCAGAAATTGGGGCACTTTTGAAATTTTCATTTTTGACCAATTCGATAGGTCCGGGGCTTAGGTAAGTTATCATATGTCACAAAACCGTTAAAGCTCCTGTTCAAAAGTGATGCTCCAAAATCAACTTCTGGCACCTCAGTGCTACATATTGGAATGGTACCTAAAGTTTAAAGCATAAATAGGGGCACTTTAGAAATTTTCATTTTTGACCAATTCGATAGGTCCGGGGCTTAGGTAAGTTATCATATGTCACAAAACCGTTAAAGCTCCTGTTCAGAAATGATGCTCCAAAATCAACTTCTGGCACCTCAGTGCTACATATTGGAATGGTACCTAAAGTTTAAAGCAGAAATAGGGGCACTTTAGTAATTTTCATTTTTGACCAATACGATAAGTCCGGGGCTTAGGTAAGTTATCATATGTCACAAAACCGTTAAAGCTCCTGTTCAAAAATGATGCTCCGAAATCAACTTCTATCACCTCAGTGCTATATATTGGAATGATACCTAAAGTTTAAAGCAGAAATTGGGGCACTTTTGACATTTTCATTTTTGACCAATTCGATAGGTCTGGGGCTTAGGTAAGTTATCATATGTCACAAAACCATTAAAGCTCCTGTTCAAAAATTATGCTCCGAAATCAACTTCTGTCACCTCAGTGCTACATATTGGAATGGTACCTAAAGTTTAAAGCAGAAATTGGGGCACTTTTGAAATTTTCATTTTTGACCAATTCGATAGGTCCGGGGCTTAGGTAAGTTATCATATGTCACAAAATCGTTAAAGCTCCTGTTAAAAAATGATGCTCCGAAATCAACTTCTGTCACCTCAGTGATACATTTTGGTATGGTACCTATAGTTTAAAGCAGAAATAGGGGCACTTTTAAAATTTTCATTTTTGACCAATTCGATAGGTCCGGGGCTTAGGTAAGTTATCATATGTCACAAAACCATTAAAGCTCCAGTTGAAAAATTATGCTCCGAAATCAACTTCTGTCACCTCAGTGCTACATATTGGAATGGTACCTAAAGTTTAAAGCAGAAATTGGGGCACTTTTAAAATTTTCATTTTTGACCAATTCGATAGGTCCGGGGCTTAGGTAAGTTATCATATGTCACAAAACCGTTAAAGCTCCTGTTCAAAAATGATGCTCCAAAATCATCTTCTGGCACCTCAGTGCTACATATTGGAATGGTACCTAAAGTTTAAAGCATAAATAGGGGCACTTTAGAAATTTTCATTTTTGACCAATTCGATAGGTCCGGGGCTTAGTTAAGTTATCATATGTCACAAAACCGTTAAAGCTCCTGTTCAAAAATGATGCTCCGAAATCAACTTCTGTCACCTCAGTGATACATATTGGAATGGTACCTAAAGTTTAAAGCAAAAATTGGGGCACTTTTGAAATTTTCATTTTTGACCAATTCGATAGGTCCGGGGCTTAGGTAAGTTATCATATGTCACAAAACCGTTAAAGCTCCTGTTCAAAAATGATGCTCCAAAATCAACTTCTGGCACCTCAGTGCTACATATTGGAATGGTACCTAAAGTTTAAAGCATAAATAGGGGCACTTTAGAAATTTTCATTTTTGACCAATTCGATAGGTCCGGGGCTTAGGTAAGTTATCATATGTCACAAAACCGTTAAAGCTCCTGTTCAAAAATGATGCTCCGAAATCAACTTCTGTCACCTCAGTGCTATATATTGGAATGGTACCTAAAGTTTAAAGCAGAAATTGGGGCACTTTTGACATTTTCATTTTTGACCAATTCGATAGGTCTGGGGCTTAGGTAAGTTATCATATGTCACAAAACCGTTAAAGCTCCTGTTCAAAAATGATGCTCCGAAATCAACTTCTGTCACCTCAGTGCTACATATTGGAATGGTACCTAAAGTTTAAAGCAGAAATTGGGGCACTTTTGAAATTTTCATTTTTGACCAATTCGATAGGTCCGGGGCTTAGGTAAGTTATCATATGTCACAAAACCGTTAAAGCTCCTGTTCAAAAATGATGCTCCGAAATAAACTTCTGTCACCTCATTGCTACATATTGGAATGGTACCTAAAGTTTAAAGCAGAAATTGGGGCACTTTTGAAATTTTCATTTTTGACCAATTCGATAGGTCCGGGGCTTAGGTAAGTTATCATATGTCACAAAACCGTTAAAGCTCCTGTTCAAAAATGATGCTCCGAAATCAACTTCTGTCACCTCAGTGATACATATTGGAATGGTACCTAAAGTTTAAAGCAGAAATTGGGGCACTTTTGAAATTTTCATTTTTGACCAATTCGAAAGGTCCGGGGCTTAGGTAAGTTATCATATGTCACAAAACCGTTAAAGCTCCTGTTCAAAAATGATGCTCCAAAATCAACTTCTGTCACCTCAGTGATACATATTGGAATGGTACCTAAAGTTTAAAGCATAAAAAGGGGCACTTTTGAAATTTTCATTTTTGACCAATTCGATAGGTTCGGGGCTTAGGTAATTTATCATATGTCCCAAAACCGTTAAAGCTCCTGTTAAAAAATTATGCTCCGAAATCAACTTCTGTCACCTCAGTGATACATATTGGAATGGTACCTAAAGTTTAAAGCAGAAATTGGGGCACTTTTGAAATTTTAATTTTTGACCAATTCGATAGGTCCGGGGCTTAGGTAAGTTATCATATGTCACAAAACCGTTAAAGCTCCTGTTCAAAAATGATGCTCCGAAATCAACTTCTGTCACCTCAGTGCTACATATTGGAATGGTACCTAAAGTTTAAAGCATAAAAAGGGGCACTTTTGAAATTTTCATTTTTGACCAATTCGATAGGTTCGGGGCTTAGGTAATTTATCATATGTCCCAAAACCGTTAAAGCTCCTGTTCAAAAATTATGCTCCGAAATCAACTTCTGTCACCTCAGTGCTACATATTGGAATGGTAACTAAAGTTTAAAGCAGAAATAGGGGCACTTTAATAATTTTCATTTTTGACCAATTCGATAGGTCCGGGGCTTAGGTAAGTTATCATATGTCACAAAACCGTTAAAGCTCCTGTTCAAAAATTATGGTCCAAAATCAACTTCTGTCACCTCAGTGATACATTTTGGTATGGTACCTATAGTTTAAAGCAGAAATAGGGGCACTTTTAAAATTTTCATTTTTGACCAATTCGATAGGTCCGGGGCTTAGGTAAGTTATCATATGTCACAAAACCATTAAAGCTCCAGTTGAAAAATTATGCTCCGAAATCAACTTCTGTCACCTCAGTGCTACATATTGGAATGGTACCTAAAGTTTAAAGCAGAAATTGGGGCACTTTTAAAATTTTCATTTTTGACCAATTCGATAGGTCCGGGGCTTAGGTAAGTTATCATATGTCACAAAACCGTTAAAGCTCCTGTTCAGAAATGATGCTCCAAAATCAACTTCTGGCACCTCAGTGCTACATATTGGAATGGTACCTAAAGTTTAAAGCAGAAATAGGGGCACTTTAGTAATTTTCATTTTTGACCAATACGATAAGTCCGGGGCTTAGGTAAGTTATCATATGTCACAAAACCGTTAAAGCTCCTGTTCAAAAATGATGCTCCGAAATCAACTTCTGTCACCTCAGTGCTATATATTGGAATGGTACCTAAAGTTTAAAGCAGAAATTGGGGCACTTTTGACATTTTCATTTTTGACCAATTCGATAGGTCTGGGGCTTAGGTAAGTTATCATATGTCACAAAACCATTAAAGCTCCTGTTCAAAAATTATGCTCCGAAATCAACTTCTGTCACCTCAGTGCTACATATTGGAATGGTACCTAAAGTTTAAAGCAGAAATTGGGGCACTTTTGAAATTTTCATTTTTGACCAATTCGATAGGTCCGGGGCTTAGGTAAGTTATCATATGTCACAAAATCGTTAAAGCTCCTGTTAAAAAATGATGCTCCGAAATCAACTTCTGTCACCTCAGTGCTACATATTGGAATGGTACCTAAAGTTTAAAGCAGAAATTAGGGCACTTTTGAAAGTTTCATTTTTGACCAATTCGATAGGTCCGGGGCTTAGGTAAGTTATCATATGTCACAAAACCATTAAAGCTCCAGTTGAAAAATTATGCTCCGAAATCAACTTCTGTCACCTCAGTGCTACATATTGGAATGGTACCTAAAGTTTAAAGCAGAAATTGGGGCACTTTTAAAATTTTCATTTTTGACCAATTCGATAGGTCCGGGGCTTAGGTAAGTTATCATATGTCACAAAACCGTTAAAGCTCCTGTTCAAAAATGATGCTCCAAAATCAACTTCTGGCACCTCAGTGCTACATATTGGAATGGTACCTAAAGTTTAAAGCATAAATAGGGGCACTTTAGAAATTTTCATTTTTGACCAATTCGATAGGTCCGGGGCTTAGGTAAGTTATCATATGTCACAAAACCGTTAAAGCTCCTGTTCAAAAATTATGGTCCAAAATCAACTTCTGTCACCTCAGTGATACATTTTGGTATGGTACCTATAGTTTAAAGCAGAAATAGGGGCACTTTTAAAATTTTCATTTTTGACCAATTCGATAGGTCCGGGGCTTAGGTAAGTTATCATATGTCACAAAACCATTAAAGCTCCAGTTGAAAAATTATGCTCCGAAATCAACTTCTGTCACCTCAGTGCTACATATTGGAATGGTACCTAAAGTTTAAAGCAGAAATTGGGGCACTTTTAAAATTTTCATTTTTGACCAATTCGATAGGTCCGGGGCTTAGGTAAGTTATCATATGTCACAAAACCGTTAAAGCTCCTGTTCAAAAATGATGCTCCAAAATCAACTTCTGGCACCTCAGTGCTACATATTGGAATGGTACCTAAAGTTTAAAGCATAAATAGGGGCACTTTAGAAATTTTCATTTTTGACCAATTCGATAGGTCCGGGGCTTAGGTAAGTTATCATATGTCACAAAACCGTTAAAGCTCCTGTTCAAAAATGATGCTCCGAAATCAACTTCTGTCACCTCAGTGATACATATTGGAATGGTACCTAAAGTTTAAAGCAAAAATTGGGGCACTTTTGAAATTTTCATTTTTGACCAATTCGATAGGTCCGGGGCTTAGGTAAGTTATCATATGTCACAAAACCGTTAAAGCTCCTGTTCAAAAATGATGCTCCAAAATCAACTTCTGGCACCTCAGTGCTACATATTGGAATGGTACCTAAAGTTTAAAGCATAAATAGGGGCACTTTAGAAATTTTCATTTTTGACCAATTCGATAGGTCCGGGGCTTAGGTAAGTTATCATATGTCACAAAACCGTTAAAGCTCCTGTTCAAAAATGATGCTCCGAAATCAACTTCTGTCACCTCAGTGCTATATATTGGAATGGTACCTAAAGTTTAAAGCAGAAATTGGGGCACTTTTGACATTTTCATTTTTGACCAATTCGATAGGTCTGGGGCTTAGGTAAGTTATCATATGTCACAAAACCGTTAAAGCTCCTGTTCAAAAATGATGCTCCGAAATCAACTTCTGTCACCTCAGTGCTACATATTGGAATGGTACCTAAAGTTTAAAGCAGAAATTGGGGCACTTTTGAAATTTTCATTTTTGACCAATTCGATAGGTCCGGGGCTTAGGTAAGTTATCATATGTCACAAAACCGTTAAAGCTCCTGTTCAAAAATGATGCTCCGAAATAAACTTCTGTCACCTCATTGCTACATATTGGAATGGTACCTAAAGTTTAAAGCAGAAATTGGGGCACTTTTGAAATTTTCATTTTTGACCAATTCGATAGGTCCGGGGCTTAGGTAAGTTATCATATGTCACAAAACCGTTAAAGCTCCTGTTCAAAAATGATGCTCCGAAATCAACTTCTGTCACCTCAGGGCTATATATTGGAATGGTACCTAAAGTTTAAAGCAGAAATTGGGGCACTTTTGATATTTTCATTTTTTGACCAATTCGATAGGTCTGGGGCTTAGGTAAGTTATCATATGTCACAAAACCATTAAAGCTCCTGTTCAAAAATTATGCTCCGAAATCAACTTCTGTCACCTCAGTGCTACATATTGGAATGGTACCTAAAGTTTAAAGCAGAAATTGGGGCACTTTTGAAATTTTCATTTTTGACCAATTCGATAGGTCCGGGGCTTAGGTAAGTTATCATATGTCACAAAATCGTTAAAGCTCCTGTTCAAAAATGATGCTCCAAAATCAACTTCTGTCACCTCAGTGCTACATATTGGAATGGTACCTAAAGTTTAAAGCAGAAATTGGGGCACTTTTGAAATTTTCATTTTTGACCAATTCGATAGGTCCGGGGCTTAGGTAAGTTATCATATGTCACAAAACCGTTAAAGCTCCTGTTCAAAAATTATGCTCCGAAATCAACTTCTGTCACCTCAGTGATACATATTGGAATGGTACCTAAAGTTTAAAGCAGAAATTGGGGCACTTTTGAAATTTTCATTTTTGACCAATTCGATAGGTCCGGGCCTTAGGTAAGTTATCTTATGTCACAAAACCGTTAAAGCTCCTGTTCAAAAATGATGCTCCAAAATCAACTTCTGGCACCTCAGTGCTACATATTGGAATGGTACCTAAAGTTTAAAGCAGAAATTGGGGCACTTTTGAAATTTTCATTTTTGACCAATTCGATAGGTCCGGGGCTTAGGTAAGTTATCATATGTCACAAAACCGTTAAAGCTCCTGTTCAAAAATGATGCTCCGAAATCAACTTCTGTCACCTCAGTGATACATATTGGAATGGTACCTAAAGTTTAAAGCAGAAATTGGGGCACTTTTGAAATTTTCATTTTTGACCAATTCGATAGGTCCGGGGCTTAGGTAAGTTATCATATGTCACAAAACCGTTAAAGCTCCTGTTCAAAAATGATGCTCCAAAATCAACTTCTGTCACCTCAGTGATACATATTGGAATGGTACCTAAAGTTTAAAGCATAAAAAGGGGCACTTTTGAAATTTTCATTTTTGACCAATTCGATAGGTTCGGGGCTTAGGTAATTTATCATATGTCCCAAAACCGTTAAAGCTCCTGTTAAAAAATTATGCTCCGAAATCAACTTCTGTCACCTCAGTGATACATATTGGAATGGTACCTAAAGTTTAAAGCAGAAATTGGGGCACTTTTGAAATTTTAATTTTTGACCAATTCGATAGGTCCGGGGCTTAGGTAAGTTATCATATGTCACGTTAAAGCTCCTGTTCAAAAATGATGCTCCGAAATCAACTTCTGTCACCTCAGTGCTACATATTGGAATGGTACCTAAAGTTTAAAGCATAAAAAGGGGCACTTTTGAAATTTTCATTTTTGACCAATTCGATAGGTTCGGGGCTTAGGTAATTTATCATATGTCCCAAAACCGTTAAAGCTCCTGTTCAAAAATTATGCTCCGAAATCAACTTCTGTCACCTCAGTGCTACATATTGGAATGGTAACTAAAGTTTAAAGCAGAAATAGGGGCACTTTAATAATTTTCATTTTTGACCAATTCGATAGGTCCGGGGCTTAGGTAAGTTATCATATGTCACAAAACCGTTAAAGCTCCTGTTCAAAAATTATGGTCCAAAATCAACTTCTGTCACCTCAGTGATACATTTTGGTATGGTACCTATAGTTTAAAGCAGAAATAGGGGCACTTTTAAAATTTTCATTTTTGACCAATTCGATAGGTCCGGGGCTTAGGTAAGTTATCATATGTCACAAAACCATTAAAGCTCCAGTTGAAAAATTATGCTCCGAAATCAACTTCTGTCACCTCAGTGCTACATATTGGAATGGTACCTAAAGTTTAAAGCAGAAATTGGGGCACTTTTAAAATTTTCATTTTTGACCAATTCGATAGGTCCGGGGCTTAGGTAAGTTATCATATGTCACAAAACCGTTAAAGCTCCTGTTCAAAAATGATGCTCCAAAATCAACTTCTGGCACCTCAGTGCTACATATTGGAATGGTACCTAAAGTTTAAAGCATAAATAGGGGCACTTTAGAAATTTTCATTTTTGACCAATTCGATAGGTCCGGGGCTTAGGTAAGTTATCATATGTCACAAAACCGTTAAAGCTCCTGTTCAAAAATGATGCTCCGAAATCAACTTCTGTCACCTCAGTGATACATATTGGAATGGTACCTAAAGTTTAAAGCAAAAATTGGGGCACTTTTGAAATTTTCATTTTTGACCAATTCGATAGGTCCGGGGCTTAGGTAAGTTATCATATGTCACAAAACCGTTAAAGCTCCTGTTCAAAAATGATGCTCCAAAATCAACTTCTGGCACCTCAGTGCTACATATTGGAATGGTACCTAAAGTTTAAAGCATAAATAGGGGCACTTTAGAAATTTTCATTTTTGACCAATTCGATAGGTCCGGGGCTTAGGTAAGTTATCATATGTCACAAAACCGTTAAAGCTCCTGTTCAAAAATGATGCTCCGAAATCAACTTCTGTCACCTCAGTGCTATATATTGGAATGGTACCTAAAGTTTAAAGCAGAAATTGGGGCACTTTTGACATTTTCATTTTTGACCAATTCGATAGGTCCGGGGCTTAGGTAAGTTATCATATGTCACAAAATCGTTAAAGCTCCTGTTCAAAAATGATGCTCCAAAATCAACTTCTGTCACCTCAGTGCTACATATTGGAATGGTACCTAAAGTTTAAAGCAGAAATTGGGGCACTTTTGAAATTTTCATTTTTGACCAATTCGATAGGTCCGGGGCTTAGGTAAGTTATCATATGTCACAAAACCGTTAAAGCTCCTGTTCAAAAATTATGCTCCGAAATCAACTTCTGTCACCTCAGTGATACATATTGGAATGGTACCTAAAGTTTAAAGCAGAAATTGGGGCACTTTTGAAATTTTCATTTTTGACCAATTCGATAGGTCCGGGCCTTAGGTAAGTTATCTTATGTCACAAAACCGTTAAAGCTCCTGTTCAAAAATTATGCTCCAAAATCAACTTCTGTCACCTCAGTGATACATATTGGAATGGTACCTAAAGTTTAAAGCAGAAATTGGGGCACTTTTGAAAATTTCATTTTTGACCAATTCGATAGGTCCGGGGCTTAGGTAAGTTATCATATGTCACAAAACCGTTAAAGCTCCTGTTCAAAAATGATGCTCCAAAATCAACTTCTGGCACCTCAGTGCTACATATTGGAATGGTACCTAAAGTTTAAAGCAATAATAGGGGCACTTTAGAAATTTTCATTTTTGACCAATTCGATAGGTCCGGGGCTTAGGTAAGTTATCATATGTCACAAAACCGTTAAAGCTCCTGTTCAAAAATGATGCTCCGAAATCAACTTCTGTCACCTCAGTGCTATATATTGGAATGGTACCTAAAGTTTAAAGCAGAAATTGGGGCACTTTTGACATTTTCATTTTTGACCAATTCGATAGGACTGGGGCTTAGGTAAGTTATCATATGTCACAAAACCGTTAAAGCTCCTGTTCAAAAATGATGCTCCGAAATCAACTTCTGTCACCTCAGTGCTACATATTGGAATGGTACCTAAAGTTTAAAGCATAAAAAGGGGCACTTTTGAAATTTTCATTTTTGACCAATTCGATAGGTTCGGGGCTTAGGTAATTTATCATATGTCCCAAAACCGTTAAAGCTCCTGTTCAAAAATTATGCTCCGAAATCAACTTCTGTCACCTCAGTGCTACATATTGGAATGGTAACTAAAGTTTAAAGCAGAAATAGGGGCACTTTAATAATTTTCATTTTTGACCAATTCGATAGGTCCGGGGCTTAGGTAAGTTATCATATGTCACAAAACCGTTAAAGCTCCTGTTCAAAAATTATGGTCCAAAATCAACTTCTGTCACCTCAGTGATACATTTTGGTATGGTACCTATAGTTTAAAGCAGAAATAGGGGCACTTTTAAAATTTTCATTTTTGACCAATTCGATAGGTCCGGGGCTTAGGTAAGTTATCATATGTCACAAAACCATTAAAGCTCCAGTTGAAAAATTATGCTCCGAAATCAACTTCTGTCACCTCAGTGCTACATATTGGAATGGTACCTAAAGTTTAAAGCAGAAATTGGGGCACTTTTAAAATTTTCATTTTTGACCAATTCGATAGGTCCGGGGCTTAGGTAAGTTATCATATGTCACAAAACCGTTAAAGCTCCTGTTCAAAAATGATGCTCCAAAATCAACTTCTGGCACCTCAGTGCTACATATTGGAATGGTACCTAAAGTTTAAAGCATAAATAGGGGCACTTTAGAAATTTTCATTTTTGACCAATTCGATAGGTCCGGGGCTTAGGTAAGTTATCATATGTCACAAAACCGTTAAAGCTCCTGTTCAAAAATGATGCTCCGAAATCAACTTCTGTCACCTCAGTGCTATATATTGGAATGGTACCTAAAGTTTAAAGCAGAAATTGGGGCACTTTTGACATTTTCATTTTTGACCAATTCGATAGGTCTGGGGCTTAGGTAAGTTATCATATGTCACAAAACCGTTAAAGCTCCTGTTCAAAAATGATGCTCCGAAATCAACTTCTGTCACCTCAGTGCTACATATTGGAATGGTACCTAAAGTTTAAAGCAGAAATTGGGGCACTTTTGAAATTTTCATTTTTGACCAATTCGATAGGTCCGGGGCTTAGGTAAGTTATCATATGTCACAAAACCGTTAAAGCTCCTGTTCAAAAATGATGCTCCGAAATAAACTTCTGTCACCTCATTGCTACATATTGGAATGGTACCTAAAGTTTAAAGCAGAAATTGGGGCACTTTTGAAATTTTCATTTTTGACCAATTCGATAGGTCCGGGGCTTAGGTAAGTTATCATATGTCACAAAACCGTTAAAGCTCCTGTTCAAAAATGATGCTCCGAAATCAACTTCTGTCACCTCAGTGATACATATTGGAATGGTACCTAAAGTTTAAAGCAGAAATTGGGGCACTTTTGAAATTTTCATTTTTGACCAATTCGATAGGTCCGGGGCTTAGGTAAGTTATCATATGTCACAAAACCGTTAAAGCTCCTGTTCAAAAATGATGCTCCGAAATCAACTTCTGTCACCTCAGGGCTATATATTGGAATGGTACCTAAAGTTTAAAGCAGAAATTGGGGCACTTTTGATATTTTCATTTTTTGACCAATTCGATAGGTCTGGGGCTTAGGTAAGTTATCATATGTCACAAAACCATTAAAGCTCCTGTTCAAAAATTATGCTCCGAAATCAACTTCTGTCACCTCAGTGCTACATATTGGAATGGTACCTAAAGTTTAAAGCAGAAATTGGGGCACTTTTGAAATTTTCATTTTTGACCAATTCGATAGGTCCGGGGCTTAGGTAAGTTATCATATGTCACAAAATCGTTAAAGCTCCTGTTCAAAAATGATGCTCCAAAATCAACTTCTGTCACCTCAGTGCTACATATTGGAATGGTACCTAAAGTTTAAAGCAGAAATTGGGGCACTTTTGAAATTTTCATTTTTGACCAATTCGATAGGTCCGGGGCTTAGGTAAGTTATCATATGTCACAAAACCGTTAAAGCTCCTGTTCAAAAATTATGCTCCGAAATCAACTTCTGTCACCTCAGTGATACATATTGGAATGGTACCTAAAGTTTAAAGCAGAAATTGGGGCACTTTTGAAATTTTCATTTTTGACCAATTCGATAGGTCCGGGCCTTAGGTAAGTTATCTTATGTCACAAAACCGTTAAAGCTCCTGTTCAAAAATTATGCTCCAAAATCAACTTCTGTCACCTCAGTGATACATATTGGAATGGTACCTAAAGTTTAAAGCAGAAATTGGGGCACTTTTGAAAATTTCATTTTTGACCAATTCGATAGGTCCGGGGCTTAGGTAAGTTATCATATGTCACAAAACCGTTAAAGCTCCTGTTCAAAAATGATGCTCCAAAATCAACTTCTGGCACCTCAGTGCTACATATTGGAATGGTACCTAAAGTTTAAAGCAATAATAGGGGCACTTTAGAAATTTTCATTTTTGACCAATTCGATAGGTCCGGGGCTTAGGTAAGTTATCATATGTCACAAAACCGTTAAAGCTCCTGTTCAAAAATGATGCTCCGAAATCAACTTCTGTCACCTCAGTGCTATATATTGGAATGGTACCTAAAGTTTAAAGCAGAAATTGGGGCACTTTTGACATTTTCATTTTTGACCAATTCGATAGGACTGGGGCTTAGGTAAGTTATCATATGTCACAAAACCGTTAAAGCTCCTGTTCAAAAATGATGCTCCGAAATCAACTTCTGTCACCTCAGTGATACATATTGGAATGGTACCTAAAGTTTAAAGCAAAAATTGGGTCACTTTTGAAATTTTCATTTTTGACCAATTCGATAGGTCCGGGGCTTAGGTAAGTTATCATATGTCACAAAACCGTTAAAGCTCCTGTTCAAAAATGATGCTCCAAAATCAACTTCTGGCACCTCAGTGCTACATATTGGAATGGTACCTAAAGTTTAAAGCATAAATAGGGGCACTTTAGAAATTTAAATTTTTGACCAATTCGATAGGTCCGTGGCTTAGGTAAGTTATCATATGTCACAAAACCGTTAAAGCTCCTGTTCAAAAATGATGCTCCGAAATCAACTTCTGTCACCTCAGTGCTATATATTGGAATGGTACCTAAAGTTTAAAGCAGAAATTGGGGCACTTTTGACATTTTCATTTTTGACCAATTCGATAGGTCTGGGGCTTAGGTAAGTTATCATATGTCACAAAACCGTTAAAGCTCCTGTTCAAAAATGATGCTCCAAAATCAACTTCTGTCACCTCAGTGATACATATTGGAATGGTACCTAAAGTTTAAAGCAAAAATTGGGGCACTTTTGAAATTTTCATTTTTGACCAATTCGATATGTCCGGGGCTTAGGTAAGTTATCATATGTCACAAAACCGTTAAAGCTCCTGTTCAAAAATGATGCTCCAAAATCAACTTCTGGCACCTCAGTGCTACATATTGGAATGGTACCTAAAGTTTAAAGCATAAATAGGGGCACTTTAGAAATTTTCATTTTTGACCAATTCGATAGGTCCGGGGCTTAGGTAAGTTATCATATGTCACAAAACCGTTAAAGCTCCTGTTCAAAAATGATGCTCCGAAATCAACTTCTGTCACCTCAGTGCTATATATTGGAATGGTACCTAAAGTTTAAAGCAGAAATTGGGGCACTTTTGACATTTTAATTTTTTGACCAAATTCGATAGGTCTGGGGCTTAGGTAAGTTATCATATGTCACAAAACCATTAAAGCTCCTGTTCAAAAATTATGCTCCGAAATCAACTTCTGTCACCTCAGTGCTACATATTGGAATGGTACCTAAAGTTTAAAGCAGAAATTGGGGCACTTTTGAAATTTTCATTTTTGACCAATTCGATAGGTCCGGGGCTTAGGTAAGTTATCATATGTCACAAAATCGTTAAAGCTCCTGTTCAAAAATGATGCTCCGAAATCAACTTCTGTCACCTCAGTGCTACATATTGGAATGGTACTTAAAGTTTAAAGCAGAAATTGGGGCACTTTTGAAATTTTCATTTTTGACCAATTCGATAGGTCCGGGGCTTAGGTAAGTTATCATATGTCACAAAACCGTTAAAGCTCCTGTTCAAAAATTATGCTCCGAAATCAACTTCTGTCACCTCAGTGATACATATTGGAATGGTACCTAAAGTTTAAAGCAGAAATTGGGGCACTTTTGAAATTTTCATTTTTGACCAATTCGATAGGTCCGGGCCTTAGGTAAGTTATCTTATGTCACAAAACCGTTAAAGCTCCTGTTCAAAAATTATGCTCCAAAATCAACTTCTGTCACCTCAGTGATACATATTGGAATGGTACCTAAAGTTTAAAGCAGAAATAGGGGCCCTTTTGAAATTTTCATTTTTTACCAATTCGATAGGTCTGGGCCTAAGGTAAGTTATCATATGTCACAAAACCGTTAAAGCTCCTGTTCAAAAATTATGCTCCAAAATCAACTTCTGTCACCTCAGTGATACATATTGGAATGGTACCTAAAGTTTAAAGCAGAAATTGGGGCACTTTTGAAATTTTATTTTTTGACCAATTCGATAGGTCCGGGGCTTAGGTAAGTTATCATATGTCACAAAACCGTTAAAGCTCCTGTTCAAAAATGATGCTCCGAAATCAACTTCTGTCACCTCAGTGCTACATATTGGAATGGTACCTAAAGTTTAAAGCATAAAAAGGGGCACTTTTGAAATTTTCATTTTTGACCAATTCGATAGGTTCGGGGCTTAGGTAATTTATCATATGTCCCAAAACCGTTAAAGCTCCTGTTCAAAAATTATGCTCCGAAATCAACTTCTGTCACCTCAGTGATACATATTGGAATGGTACCTAAAGTTTAAAGCAGAAATTGGGGCACTTTTGAAATTTTAATTTTTGACCAATTCGATAGGTCCGGGGCTTAGGTAAGTTATCATATGTCACAAAACCGTTAAAGCTCCTGTTCAAAAATGATGCTCCGAAATCAACTTCTGTCACCTCAGTGCTACATATTGGAATGGTACCTAAAGTTTAAAGCATAAAAAGGGGCACTTTTGAAATTTTCATTTTTGACCAATTCGATAGGTTCGGGGCTTAGGTAATTTATCATATGTCCCAAAACCGTTAAAGCTCCTGTTCAAAAATTATGCTCCGAAATCAACTTCTGTCACCTCAGTGCTACATATTGGAATGGTAACTAAAGTTTAAAGCAGAAATAGGGGCACTTTAATAATTTTCATTTTTGACCAATTCGATAGGTCCGGGGCTTAGGTAAGTTATCATATGTCACAAAACCGTTAAAGCTCCTGTTCAAAAATTATGCTCCGAAATCAACTTCTGTCACCTCAGTGCTACATATTGGAATGGTAACTAAAGTTTAAAGCAGAAATTGGGGCACTTTTAAAATTTTCATTTTTGACCAATTCGATAGGTCCGGGGCTTAGGTAAGTTATCATATGTCACAAAACCGTTAAAGCTCCTGTTCAAAAATTATGGTCCAAAATCAACTTCTGTCACCTCAGTGATACATTTTGGTATGGTACCTATAGTTTAAAGCAGAAATAGGGGCACTTTTAAAATTTTCATTTTTGACCAATTCGATAGGTCCGGGGCTTAGGTAAGTTATCATATGTCACAAAACCATTAAAGCTCCAGTTGAAAAATTATGCTCCGAAATCAACTTCTGTCACCTCAGTGCTACATATTGGAATGGTACCTAAAGTTTAAAGCAGAAATTGGGGCACTTTTAAAATTTTCATTTTTGACCAATTCGATAGGTCCGGGGCTTAGGTAAGTTATCATATGTCACAAAACCGTTAAAGCTCCTGTTCAGAAATGATGCTCCAAAATCAACTTCTGGCACCTCAGTGCTACATATTGGAATGGTACCTAAAGTTTAAAGCAGAAATAGGGGCACTTTAGTAATTTTCATTTTTGACCAATATGATAAGTCCGGGGCTTAGGTAAGTTATCATATGTCACAAAACCGTTAAAGCTCCTGTTCAAAAATGATGCTCCGAAATCAACTTCTGTCACCTCAGTGCTATATATTGGAATGGTACCTAAAGTTTAAAGCAGAAATTGGGGCACTTTTGACATTTTCATTTTTGACCAATTCGATAGGTCTGGGGCTTAGGTAAGTTATCATATGTCACAAAACCATTAAAGCTCCTGTTCAAAAATTATGCTCCGAAATCAACTTCTGTCACCTCAGTGCTACATATTGGAATGGTACCTAAAGTTTAAAGCAGAAATTGGGGCACTTTTGAAATTTTCATTTTTGACCAATTCGATAGGTCCGGGGCTTAGGTAAGTTATCATATGTCACAAAATCGTTAAAGCTCCTGTTAAAAAATGATGCTCCGAAATCAACTTCTGTCACCTCAGTGCTACATATTGGAATGGTACCTAAAGTTTAAAGCAGAAATTAGGGCACTTTTGAAAGTTTCATTTTTGACCAATTCGATAGGTCCGGGGCTTAGGTAAGTTATCATATGTCACAAAACCGTTAAAGCTCCTGTTCAAAAATTATGGTCCAAAATCAACTTCTGTCACCTCAGTGATACATTTTGGTATGGTACCTATAGTTTAAAGCAGAAATAGGGGCACTTTTAAAATTTTCATTTTTGACCAATTCGATAGGTCCGGGGCTTAGGTAAGTTATCATATGTCACAAAACCATTAAAGCTCCAGTTGAAAAATTATGCTCCGAAATCAACTTCTGTCACCTCAGTGCTACATATTGGAATGGTACCTAAAGTTTAAAGCATAAATTGGGGCACTTTAGAAATTTTCATTTTTGACCAATTCGATAGGTCCGGGGCTTAGGTAAGTTATCATATGTCACAAAACCGTTAAAGCTCCTGTTCAAAAATGATGCTCCGAAAACAACTTCTGTCACCTCAGTGCTATATATTGGAATGGTACCTAAAGTTTAAAGCAGAAATTGGGGCACTTTTGACATTTTAATTTTTTGACCAAATTCGATAGGTCTGGGGCTTAGGTAAGTTATCATATGTCACAAAACCATTAAAGCTCCTGTTCAAAAATTATGCTCCGAAATCAACTTCTGTCACCTCAGTGCTACATATTGGAATGGTACCTAAAGTTTAAAGCAGAAATTGGGGCACTTTTGAAATTTTCATTTTTGACCAATTCGATAGGTCCGGGGCTTAGGTAAGTTATCATATGTCACAAAATCGTTAAAGCTCCTGTTCAAAAATGATGCTCCGAAATCAACTTCTGTCACCTCAGTGCTACATATTGGAATGGTACTTAAAGTTTAAAGCAGAAATTGGGGCACTTTTGAAATTTTCATTTTTGACCAATTCGATAGGTCCGGGGCTTAGGTAAGTTATCATATGTCACAAAACCGTTAAAGCTCCTGTTCAAAAATTATGCTCCGAAATCAACTTCTGTCACCTCAGTGATACATATTGGAATGGTACCTAAAGTTTAAAGCAGAAATTGGGGCACTTTTGAAATTTTCATTTTTGACCAATTCGATAGGTCCGGGCCTTAGGTAAGTTATCTTATGTCACAAAACCGTTAAAGCTCCTGTTCAAAAATTATGCTCCAAAATCAACTTCTGTCACCTCAGTGATACATATTGGAATGGTACCTAAAGTTTAAAGCAGAAATAGGGGCCCTTTTGAAATTTTCATTTTTTACCAATTCGATAGGTCTGGGCCTAAGGTAAGTTATCATATGTCACAAAACCGTTAAAGCTCCTGTTCAAAAATTATGCTCCAAAATCAACTTCTGTCACCTCAGTGATACATATTGGAATGGTACCTAAAGTTTAAAGCAGAAATTGGGGCACTTTTGAAATTTTATTTTTTGACCAATTCGATAGGTCCGGGGCTTAGGTAAGTTATCATATGTCACAAAACCGTTAAAGCTCCTGTTCAAAAATGATGCTCCGAAATCAACTTCTGTCACCTCAGTGCTACATATTGGAATGGTACCTAAAGTTTAAAGCATAAAAAGGGGCACTTTTGAAATTTTCATTTTTGACCAATTCGATAGGTTCGGGGCTTAGGTAATTTATCATATGTCCCAAAACCGTTAAAGCTCCTGTTCAAAAATTATGCTCCGAAATCAACTTCTGTCACCTCAGTGATACATATTGGAATGGTACCTAAAGTTTAAAGCAGAAATTGGGGCACTTTTGAAATTTTAATTTTTGACCAATTCGATAGGTCCGGGGCTTAGGTAAGTTATCATATGTCACAAAACCGTTAAAGCTCCTGTTCAAAAATGATGCTCCGAAATCAACTTCTGTCACCTCAGTGCTACATATTGGAATGGTACCTAAAGTTTAAAGCATAAAAAGGGGCACTTTTGAAATTTTCATTTTTGACCAATTCGATAGGTTCGGGGCTTAGGTAATTTATCATATGTCCCAAAACCGTTAAAGCTCCTGTTCAAAAATTATGCTCCGAAATCAACTTCTGTCACCTCAGTGCTACATATTGGAATGGTAACTAAAGTTTAAAGCAGAAATAGGGGCACTTTAATAATTTTCATTTTTGACCAATTCGATAGGTCCGGGGCTTAGGTAAGTTATCATATGTCACAAAACCGTTAAAGCTCCTGTTCAAAAATTATGCTCCGAAATCAACTTCTGTCACCTCAGTGCTACATATTGGAATGGTAACTAAAGTTTAAAGCAGAAATTGGGGCACTTTTAAAATTTTCATTTTTGACCAATTCGATAGGTCCGGGGCTTAGGTAAGTTATCATATGTCACAAAACCGTTAAAGCTCCTGTTCAAAAATTATGGTCCAAAATCAACTTCTGTCACCTCAGTGATACATTTTGGTATGGTACCTATAGTTTAAAGCAGAAATAGGGGCACTTTTAAAATTTTCATTTTTGACCAATTCGATAGGTCCGGGGCTTAGGTAAGTTATCATATGTCACAAAACCATTAAAGCTCCAGTTGAAAAATTATGCTCCGAAATCAACTTCTGTCACCTCAGTGCTACATATTGGAATGGTACCTAAAGTTTAAAGCAGAAATTGGGGCACTTTTAAAATTTTCATTTTTGACCAATTCGATAGGTCCGGGGCTTAGGTAAGTTATCATATGTCACAAAACCGTTAAAGCTCCTGTTCAGAAATGATGCTCCAAAATCAACTTCTGGCACCTCAGTGCTACATATTGGAATGGTACCTAAAGTTTAAAGCAGAAATAGGGGCACTTTAGTAATTTTCATTTTTGACCAATACGATAAGTCCGGGGCTTAGGTAAGTTATCATATGTCACAAAACCGTTAAAGCTCCTGTTCAAAAATGATGCTCCGAAATCAACTTCTGTCACCTCAGTGCTATATATTGGAATGGTACCTAAAGTTTAAAGCAGAAATTGGGGCACTTTTGACATTTTCATTTTTGACCAATTCGATAGGTCCGGGGCTTAGGTAAGTTATCATATGTCACAAAACCATTAAAGCTCCTGTTCAAAAATTATGCTCCGAAATCAACTTCTGTCACCTCAGTGCTACATATTGGAATGGTACCTAAAGTTTAAAGCAGAAATTGGGGCACTTTTGAAATTTTCATTTTTGACCAATTCGATAGGTCCGGGGCTTAGGTAAGTTATCATATGTCACAAAATCGTTAAAGCTCCTGTTAAAAAATGATGCTCCGAAATCAACTTCTGTCACCTCAGTGCTACATATTGGAATGGTACCTAAAGTTTAAAGCAGAAATTAGGGCACTTTTGAAAGTTTCATTTTTGACCAATTCGATAGGTCCGGGGCTTAGGTAAGTTATCATATGTCACAAAACCGTTAAAGCTCCTGTTCAAAAATTATGGTCCAAAATCAACTTCTGTCACCTCAGTGATACATTTTGGTATGGTACCTATAGTTTAAAGCAGAAATAGGGGCACTTTTAAAATTTTCATTTTTGACCAATTCGATAGGTCCGGGGCTTAGGTAAGTTATCATATGTCACAAAACCATTAAAGCTCCAGTTGAAAAATTATGCTCCGAAATCAACTTCTGTCACCTCAGTGCTACATATTGGAATGGTACCTAAAGTTTAAAGCAGAAATTGGGGCACTTTTAAAATTTTCATTTTTGACCAATTCGATAGGTCCGGGGCTTAGGTAAGTTATCATATGTCACAAAACCGTTAAAGCTCCTGTTCAAAAATGATGCTCCGAAATCAACTTCTGTCACCTCAGTGATACATATTGGAATGGTACCTAAAGTTTAAAGCAAAAATTGGGGCACTTTTGAAATTTTCATTTTTGACCAATTCGATAGGTCCGGGGCTTAGGTAAGTTATCATATGTCACAAAACCGTTAAAGCTCCTGTTCAAAAATGATGCTCCAAAATCAACTTCTGGCACCTCAGTGCTACATATTGGAATGGTACCTAAAGTTTAAAGCATAAATAGGGGCACTTTAGAAATTTTCATTTTTGACCAATTCGATAGGTCCGGGGCTTAGGTAAGTTATCATATGTCACAAAACCGTTAAAGCTCCTGTTCAAAAATGATGCTCCGAAATCAACTTCTGTCACCTCAGTGCTATATATTGGAATGGTACCTAAAGTTTAAAGCAGAAATAGGGGCACTTTAATAATTTTCATTTTTGACCAATTCGATAGGTCCGGGGCTTAGGTAAGTTATCATATGTCACAAAACCGTTAAAGCTCCTGTTCAAAAATTATGCTCCGAAATCAACTTCTGTCACCTCAGTGCTACATATTGGAATGGTAACTAAAGTTTAAAGCAGAAATTGGGGCACTTTTAAAATTTTCATTTTTGACCAATTCGATAGGTCCGGGGCTTAGGTAAGTTATCATATGTCACAAAACCGTTAAAGCTCCTGTTCAAAAATTATGGTCCAAAATCAACTTCTGTCACCTCAGTGATACATTTTGGTATGGTACCTATAGTTTAAAGCAGAAATAGGGGCACTTTTAAAATTTTCATTTTTGACCAATTCGATAGGTCCGGGGCTTAGGTAAGTTATCATATGTCACAAAACCATTAAAGCTCCAGTTGAAAAATTATGCTCCGAAATCAACTTCTGTCACCTCAGTGCTACATATTGGAATGGTACCTAAAGTTTAAAGCAGAAATTGGGGCACTTTTAAAATTTTCATTTTTGACCAATTCGATAGGTCCGGGGCTTAGGTAAGTTATCATATGTCACAAAACCGTTAAAGCTCCTGTTCAGAAATGATGCTCCAAAATCAACTTCTGGCACCTCAGTGCTACATATTGGAATGGTACCTAAAGTTTAAAGCAGAAATAGGGGCACTTTAGTAATTTTCATTTTTGACCAATATGATAAGTCCGGGGCTTAGGTAAGTTATCATATGTCACAAAACCGTTAAAGCTCCTGTTCAAAAATGATGCTCCGAAATCAACTTCTGTCACCTCAGTGCTATATATTGGAATGGTACCTAAAGTTTAAAGCAGAAATTGGGGCACTTTTGACATTTTCATTTTTGACCAATTCGATAGGTCTGGGGCTTAGGTAAGTTATCATATGTCACAAAACCATTAAAGCTCCTGTTCAAAAATTATGCTCCGAAATCAACTTCTGTCACCTCAGTGCTACATATTGGAATGGTACCTAAAGTTTAAAGCAGAAATTGGGGCACTTTTGAAATTTTCATTTTTGACCAATTCGATAGGTCCGGGGCTTAGGTAAGTTATCATATGTCACAAAATCGTTAAAGCTCCTGTTAAAAAATGATGCTCCGAAATCAACTTCTGTCACCTCAGTGCTACATATTGGAATGGTACCTAAAGTTTAAAGCAGAAATTAGGGCACTTTTGAAAGTTTCATTTTTGACCAATTCGATAGGTCCGGGGCTTAGGTAAGTTATCATATGTCACAAAACCGTTAAAGCTCCTGTTCAAAAATTATGGTCCAAAATCAACTTCTGTCACCTCAGTGATACATTTTGGTATGGTACCTATAGTTTAAAGCAGAAATAGGGGCACTTTTAAAATTTTCATTTTTGACCAATTCGATAGGTCCGGGGCTTAGGTAAGTTATCATATGTCACAAAACCATTAAAGCTCCAGTTGAAAAATTATGCTCCGAAATCAACTTCTGTCACCTCAGTGCTACATATTGGAATGGTACCTAAAGTTTAAAGCATAAATTGGGGCACTTTAGAAATTTTCATTTTTGACCAATTCGATAGGTCCGGGGCTTAGGTAAGTTATCATATGTCACAAAACCGTTAAAGCTCCTGTTCAAAAATGATGCTCCGAAAACAACTTCTGTCACCTCAGTGCTATATATTGGAATGGTACCTAAAGTTTAAAGCAGAAATTGGGGCACTTTTGACATTTTAATTTTTTGACCAAATTCGATAGGTCTGGGGCTTAGGTAAGTTATCATATGTCACAAAACCATTAAAGCTCCTGTTCAAAAATTATGCTCCGAAATCAACTTCTGTCACCTCAGTGCTACATATTGGAATGGTACCTAAAGTTTAAAGCAGAAATTGGGGCACTTTTGAAATTTTCATTTTTGACCAATTCGATAGGTCCGGGGCTTAGGTAAGTTATCATATGTCACAAAATCGTTAAAGCTCCTGTTCAAAAATGATGCTCCGAAATCAACTTCTGTCACCTCAGTGCTACATATTGGAATGGTACTTAAAGTTTAAAGCAGAAATTGGGGCACTTTTGAAATTTTCATTTTTGACCAATTCGATAGGTCCGGGGCTTAGGTAAGTTATCATATGTCACAAAACCGTTAAAGCTCCTGTTCAAAAATTATGCTCCGAAATCAACTTCTGTCACCTCAGTGATACATATTGGAATGGTACCTAAAGTTTAAAGCAGAAATTGGGGCACTTTTGAAATTTTCATTTTTGACCAATTCGATAGGTCCGGGCCTTAGGTAAGTTATCTTATGTCACAAAACCGTTAAAGCTCCTGTTCAAAAATTATGCTCCAAAATCAACTTCTGTCACCTCAGTGATACATATTGGAATGGTACCTAAAGTTTAAAGCAGAAATAGGGGCCCTTTTGAAATTTTCATTTTTTACCAATTCGATAGGTCTGGGCCTAAGGTAAGTTATCATATGTCACAAAACCGTTAAAGCTCCTGTTCAAAAATTATGCTCCAAAATCAACTTCTGTCACCTCAGTGATACATATTGGAATGGTACCTAAAGTTTAAAGCAGAAATTGGGGCACTTTTGAAATTTTATTTTTTGACCAATTCGATAGGTCCGGGGCTTAGGTAAGTTATCATATGTCACAAAACCGTTAAAGCTCCTGTTCAAAAATGATGCTCCGAAATCAACTTCTGTCACCTCAGTGCTACATATTGGAATGGTACCTAAAGTTTAAAGCATAAAAAGGGGCACTTTTGAAATTTTCATTTTTGACCAATTCGATAGGTTCGGGGCTTAGGTAATTTATCATATGTCCCAAAACCGTTAAAGCTCCTGTTCAAAAATTATGCTCCGAAATCAACTTCTGTCACCTCAGTGATACATATTGGAATGGTACCTAAAGTTTAAAGCAGAAATTGGGGCACTTTTGAAATTTTAATTTTTGACCAATTCGATAGGTCCGGGGCTTAGGTAAGTTATCATATGTCACAAAACCGTTAAAGCTCCTGTTCAAAAATGATGCTCCGAAATCAACTTCTGTCACCTCAGTGCTACATATTGGAATGGTACCTAAAGTTTAAAGCATAAAAAGGGGCACTTTTGAAATTTTCATTTTTGACCAATTCGATAGGTTCGGGGCTTAGGTAATTTATCATATGTCCCAAAACCGTTAAAGCTCCTGTTCAAAAATTATGCTCCGAAATCAACTTCTGTCACCTCAGTGCTACATATTGGAATGGTAACTAAAGTTTAAAGCAGAAATAGGGGCACTTTAATAATTTTCATTTTTGACCAATTCGATAGGTCCGGGGCTTAGGTAAGTTATCATATGTCACAAAACCGTTAAAGCTCCTGTTCAAAAATTATGCTCCGAAATCAACTTCTGTCACCTCAGTGCTACATATTGGAATGGTAACTAAAGTTTAAAGCAGAAATTGGGGCACTTTTAAAATTTTCATTTTTGACCAATTCGATAGGTCCGGGGCTTAGGTAAGTTATCATATGTCACAAAACCGTTAAAGCTCCTGTTCAAAAATTATGGTCCAAAATCAACTTCTGTCACCTCAGTGATACATTTTGGTATGGTACCTATAGTTTAAAGCAGAAATAGGGGCACTTTTAAAATTTTCATTTTTGACCAATTCGATAGGTCCGGGGCTTAGGTAAGTTATCATATGTCACAAAACCATTAAAGCTCCAGTTGAAAAATTATGCTCCGAAATCAACTTCTGTCACCTCAGTGCTACATATTGGAATGGTACCTAAAGTTTAAAGCAGAAATTGGGGCACTTTTAAAATTTTCATTTTTGACCAATTCGATAGGTCCGGGGCTTAGGTAAGTTATCATATGTCACAAAACCGTTAAAGCTCCTGTTCAGAAATGATGCTCCAAAATCAACTTCTGGCACCTCAGTGCTACATATTGGAATGGTACCTAAAGTTTAAAGCAGAAATAGGGGCACTTTAGTAATTTTCATTTTTGACCAATACGATAAGTCCGGGGCTTAGGTAAGTTATCATATGTCACAAAACCGTTAAAGCTCCTGTTCAAAAATGATGCTCCGAAATCAACTTCTGTCACCTCAGTGCTATATATTGGAATGGTACCTAAAGTTTAAAGCAGAAATTGGGGCACTTTTGACATTTTCATTTTTGACCAATTCGATAGGTCCGGGGCTTAGGTAAGTTATCATATGTCACAAAACCATTAAAGCTCCTGTTCAAAAATTATGCTCCGAAATCAACTTCTGTCACCTCAGTGCTACATATTGGAATGGTACCTAAAGTTTAAAGCAGAAATTGGGGCACTTTTGAAATTTTCATTTTTGACCAATTCGATAGGTCCGGGGCTTAGGTAAGTTATCATATGTCACAAAATCGTTAAAGCTCCTGTTAAAAAATGATGCTCCGAAATCAACTTCTGTCACCTCAGTGCTACATATTGGAATGGTACCTAAAGTTTAAAGCAGAAATTAGGGCACTTTTGAAAGTTTCATTTTTGACCAATTCGATAGGTCCGGGGCTTAGGTAAGTTATCATATGTCACAAAACCGTTAAAGCTCCTGTTCAAAAATTATGGTCCAAAATCAACTTCTGTCACCTCAGTGATACATTTTGGTATGGTACCTATAGTTTAAAGCAGAAATAGGGGCACTTTTAAAATTTTCATTTTTGACCAATTCGATAGGTCCGGGGCTTAGGTAAGTTATCATATGTCACAAAACCATTAAAGCTCCAGTTGAAAAATTATGCTCCGAAATCAACTTCTGTCACCTCAGTGCTACATATTGGAATGGTACCTAAAGTTTAAAGCAGAAATTGGGGCACTTTTAAAATTTTCATTTTTGACCAATTCGATAGGTCCGGGGCTTAGGTAAGTTATCATATGTCACAAAACCGTTAAAGCTCCTGTTCAAAAATGATGCTCCGAAATCAACTTCTGTCACCTCAGTGATACATATTGGAATGGTACCTAAAGTTTAAAGCAAAAATTGGGGCACTTTTGAAATTTTCATTTTTGACCAATTCGATAGGTCCGGGGCTTAGGTAAGTTATCATATGTCACAAAACCGTTAAAGCTCCTGTTCAAAAATGATGCTCCAAAATCAACTTCTGGCACCTCAGTGCTACATATTGGAATGGTACCTAAAGTTTAAAGCATAAATAGGGGCACTTTAGAAATTTTCATTTTTGACCAATTCGATAGGTCCGGGGCTTAGGTAAGTTATCATATGTCACAAAACCGTTAAAGCTCCTGTTCAAAAATGATGCTCCGAAATCAACTTCTGTCACCTCAGTGCTATATATTGGAATGGTACCTAAAGTTTAAAGCAGAAATTGGGGCACTTTTGACATTTTCATTTTTGACCAATTCGATAGGTCTGGGGCTTAGGTAAGTTATCATATGTCACAAAACCGTTAAAGCTCCTGTTCAAAAATGATGCTCCGAAATCAACTTCTGTCACCTCAGTGCTACATATTGGAATGGTACCTAAAGTTTAAAGCAGAAATTGGGGCACTTTTGAAATTTTCATTTTTGACCAATTCGATAGGTCCGGGGCTTAGGTAAGTTATCATATGTCACAAAACCGTTAAAGCTCCTGTTCAAAAATGATGCTCCGAAATAAACTTCTGTCACCTCATTGCTACATATTGGAATGGTACCTAAAGTTTAAAGCAGAAATTGGGGCACTTTTGAAATTTTCATTTTTGACCAATTCGATAGGTCCGGGGCTTAGGTAAGTTATCATATGTCACAAAACCGTTAAAGCTCCTGTTCAAAAATGATGCTCCGAAATCAACTTCTGTCACCTCAGTGATACATATTGGAATGGTACCTAAAGTTTAAAGCAGAAATTGGGGCACTTTTGAAATTTTCATTTTTGACCAATTCGATAGGTCCGGGGCTTAGGTAAGTTATCATATGTCACAAAACCGTTAAAGCTCCTGTTCAAAAATGATGCTCCAAAATCAACTTCTGTCACCTCAGTGATACATATTGGAATGGTACCTAAAGTTTAAAGCAAAAATTGGGGCACTTTTGAAATTTTCATTTTTGACCAATTCGATAGGTCCGGGGCTTAGGTAAGTTATCATATGTCACAAAACCGTTAAAGCTCCTGTTCAAAAGTGATGCTCCAAAATCAACTTCTGGCACCTCAGTGCTACATATTGGAATGGTACTTAAAGTTTAAAGCATAAATAGGGGCACTTTAGAAATTTTCATTTTTGACAAATTCGATAGGTCCGGGGCTTAGGTAAGTTATCATATGTCACAAAACCGTTAAAGCTCCTGTTCAGAAATGATGCTCCAAAATCAACTTCTGGCACCTCAGTGCTACATATTGGAATGGTACCTAAAGTTTAAAGCAGAAATAGGGGCACTTTAGTAATTTTCATTTTTGACCAATACGATAAGTCCGGGGCTTAGGTAAGTTATCATATGTCACAAAACCGTTAAAGCTCCTGTTCAAAAATGATGCTCCGAAATCAACTTCTGTCACCTCAGTGCTATATATTGGAATGATACCTAAAGTTTAAAGCAGAAATTGGGGCACTTTTGACATTTTCATTTTTGACCAATTCGATAGGTCTGGGGCTTAGGTAAGTTATCATATGTCACAAAACCATTAAAGCTCCTGTTCAAAAATTATGCTCCGAAATCAACTTCTGTCACCTCAGTGCTACATATTGGAATGGTACCTAAAGTTTAAAGCAGAAATTGGGGCACTTTTGAAATTTTCATTTTTGACCAATTCGATAGGTCCGGGGCTTAGGTAAGTTATCATATGTCACAAAATCATTAAAGCTCCTGTTAAAAAATGATGCTCCGAAATGAACTTCTGTCACCTCAGTGCTACATATTGGAATGGTACCTAAAGTTTAAAGCAGAAATTAGGGCACTTTTGAAAGTTTCATTTTTGACCAATTCGATAGGTCCGGGGCTTAGGTAAGTTATCATATGTCACAAAACCGTTAAAGCTCCTGTTCAAAAATTATGGTCCAAAATCAACTTCTGTCACCTCAGTGATACATTTTGGTATGGTACCTATAGTTTAAAGCAGAAATAGGGGCACTTTTAAAATTTTCATTTTTGACCAATTCGATAGGTCCGGGGCTTAGGTAAGTTATCATATGTCACAAAACCGTTAAAGCTCCTGTTCAAAAATGATGCTCCAAAATCAACTTCTGGCACCTCAGTGCTACATATTGGAATGGTACCTAAAGTTTAAAGCATAAATAGGGGCACTTTAGAAATTTTCATTTTTGACCAATTCGATAGGTCCGGGGCTTAGTTAAGTTATCATATGTCACAAAACCGTTAAAGCTCCTGTTCAAAAATGATGCTCCGAAATCAACTTCTGTCACCTCAGTGATACATATTGGAATGGTACCTAAAGTTTAAAGCAAAAATTGGGGCACTTTTGAAATTTTCATTTTTGACCAATTCGATAGGTCCGGGGCTTAGGTAAGTTATCATATGTCACAAAACCGTTAAAGCTCCTGTTCAAAAATGATGCTCCAAAATCAACTTCTGGCACCTCAGTGCTACATATTGGAATGGTACCTAAAGTTTAAAGCATAAATAGGGGCACTTTAGAAATTTTCATTTTTGACCAATTCGATAGGTCCGGGGCTTAGGTAAGTTATCATATGTCACAAAACCGTTAAAGCTCCTGTTCAAAAATGATGCTCCGAAATCAACTTCTGTCACCTCAGTGCTATATATTGGAATGGTACCTAAAGTTTAAAGCAGAAATTGGGGCACTTTTGACATTTTCATTTTTGACCAATTCGATAGGTCTGGGGCTTAGGTAAGTTATCATATGTCACAAAACCGTTAAAGCTCCTGTTCAAAAATGATGCTCCGAAATCAACTTCTGTCACCTCAGGGCTATATATTGGAATGGTACCTAAAGTTTAAAGCAGAAATTGGGGCACTTTTGAAATTTTCATTTTTGACCAATTCGATAGGTCCGGGGCTTAGGTAAGTTATCATATGTCACAAAATCGTTAAAGCTCCTGTTCAAAAATGATGCTCCAAAATCAACTTCTGTCACCTCAGTGCTACATATTGGAATGGTACCTAAAGTTTAAAGCAGAAATTGGGGCACTTTTGACATTTTCATTTTTGACCAATTCGATAGGTCCGGGGCTTAGGTAAGTTATCATATGTCACAAAACCGTTAAAGCTCCTGTTCAAAAATTATGCTCCGAAATCAACTTCTGTCACCTCAGTGATACATATTGGAATGGTACCTAAAGTTTAAAGCAGAAATTGGGGCACTTTTGAAATTTTCATTTTTGACCAATTCGATAGGTCCGGGCCTTAGGTAAGTTATCTTATGCCACAAAACCGTTAAAGCTCCTGTTCAAAAATTATGCTCCAAAATCAACTTCTGTCACCTCAGTGATACATATTGGAATGGTACCTAAAGTTTAAAGCACAAATTGGGGCACTTTTGAAAATTTCATTTTTGACCAATTCGATAGGTCCGGGGCTTAGGTAAGTTATCATATGTCACAAAACCGTTAAAGCTCCTGTTCAAAAATGATGCTCCAAAATCAACTTCTGGCACCTCAGTGCTACATATTGGAATGGTACCTAAAGTTTAAAGCAATAATAGGGGCACTTTAGAAATTTTCATTTTTGACCAATTCGATAGGTCCGGGGCTTAGGTAAGTTATCATATGTCACAAAACCGTTAAAGCTCCTGTTCAAAAATGATGCTCCGAAATCAACTTCTGTCACCTCAGTGCTATATATTGGAATGGTACCTAAAGTTTAAAGCAGAAATTGGGGCACTTTTGACATTTTCATTTTTGACCAATTCGATAGGTCTGGGGCTTAGGTAAGTTATCATATGTCACAAAACCGTTAAAGCTCCTGTTCAAAAATGATGCTCCAAAATCAACTTCTGGCACCTCAGTGCTACATATTGGAATGGTACCTAAAGTTTAAAGCATAAATTCGGGCACTTTAGAAATTTTCATTTTTGACCAATTCGATAGGTCCGGGGCTTAGGTAAGTTATCATATGTCACAAAACCGTTAAAGCTCCTGTTCAAAAATGATGCTCCGAAATCAACTTCTGTCACCTCAGTGATACATATTGGAATGGTACCTAAAGTTTAAAGCAAAAATTGGGGCACTTTTGAAATTTTCATTTTTGACCAATTCGATAGGTCCGGGGCTTAGGTAAGTTATCATATGTCACAAAACCGTTAAAGCTCCTGTTCAAAAATGATGCTCCAAAATCAACTTCTGGCACCTCAGTGCTACATATTGGAATGGTACCTAAAGTTTAAAGCATAAATAGGGGCACTTTAGAAATTTTCATTTTTGACCAATTCGATAGGTCCGGGGCTTAGGTAAGTTATCATATGTCACAAAACCGTTAAAGCTCCTGTTCAAAAATGATGCTCCGAAATCAACTTCTGTCACCTCAGTGATACATATTGGAATGGTACCTAAAGTTTAAAGCAAAAATTGGGGCACTTTTGAAATTTTCATTTTTGACCAATTCGATAGGTCCGGGGCTTAGGTAAGTTATCATATGTCACAAAACCGTTAAAGCTCCTGTTCAAAAATGATGCTCCAAAATCAACTTCTGGCACCTCAGTGCTACATATTGGAATGGTACCTAAAGTTTAAAGCATAAATAGGGGCACTTTAGAAATTTTCATTTTTGACCAATTCGATAGGTCCGGGGCTTAGGTAAGTTATCATATGTCACAAAACCGTTAAAGCTCCTGTTCAAAAATGATGCTCCGAAATCAACTTCTGTCACCTCAGTGCTATATATTGGAATGGTACCTAAAGTTTAAAGCAGAAATTGGGGCACTTTTTACATTTTCATTTTTGACCAATTCGATAGGTCTGGGGCTTAGGTAAGTTATCATATGTCACAAAACCATTAAAGCTCCTGTTCAAAAATGATGCTCCGAAATCAACTTCTGTCACCTCAGTGCTACATATTGGAATGGTACCTAAAGTTTAAAGCAGAAATTGGGGCACTTTTGAAATTTTCATTTTTGACCAATTCGATAGGTCCGGGGCTTAGGTAAGTTATCATATGTCACAAAACCGTTAAAGCTCCTGTTCAAAAATGATGCTCCGAAATAAACTTCTGTCACCTCATTGCTACATATTGGAATGGTACCTAAAGTTTAAAGCAGAAATTGGGGCACTTTTGAAATTTTCATTTTTGACCAATTCGATAGGTCCGGGGCTTAGGTAAGTTATCATATGTCACAAAACCGTTAAAGCTCCTGTTCAAAAATGATGCTCCGAAATCAACTTCTGTCACCTCAGTGATACATATTGGAATGGTACCTAAAGTTTAAAGCAGAAATTGGGGCACTTTTGAAATTTTCATTTTTGACCAATTCGATAGGTCCGGGGCTTAGGTAAGTTATCATATGTCACAAAACCGTTAAAGCTCCTGTTCAAAAATGATGCTCCAAAATCAACTTCTGTCACCTCAGTGATACATATTGGAATGGTACCTAAAGTTTAAAGCAAAAATTGGGGCACTTTTGAAATTTTCATTTTTGACCAATTCGATAGGTCCGGGGCTTAGGTAAGTTATCATATGTCACAAAACCGTTAAAGCTCCTGTTCAAAAGTGATGCTCCAAAATCAACTTCTGGCACCTCAGTGCTACATATTGGAATGGTACCTAAAGTTTAAAGCATAAATAGGGGCACTTTAGAAATTTTCATTTTTGACCAATTCGATAGGTCCGGGGCTTAGGTAAGTTATCATATGTCACAAAACCGTTAAAGCTCCTGTTCAAAAATGATGCTCCGAAATCAACTTCTGTCACCTCAGTGCTATATATTGGAATGGTACCTAAAGTTTAAAGCAGAAATTGGGGCACTTTTGACATTTTCATTTTTGACCAATTCGATAGGTCTGGGGCTTAGGTAAGTTATCATATGTCACAAAACCGTTAAAGCTCCTGTTCAAAAATGATGCTCCAAAATCAACTTCTGGCACCTCAGTGCTACATATTGGAATGGTACCTAAAGTTTAAAGCATAAATTGGGGCACTTTAGAAATTTTCATTTTTGACCAATTCGATAGGTCCGGGGCTTAGGTAAGTTATCATATGTCACAAAACCGTTAAAGCTCCTGTTCAAAAATGATGCTCCGAAATCAACTTCTGTCACCTCAGGGCTATATATTGGAATGGTACCTAAAGTTTAAAGCAGAAATTGGGGCACTTTTGACATTTTCATTTTTTGACCAATTCGATAGGTCTGGGGCTTAGGTAAGTTATCATATGTCACAAAACCATTAAAGCTCCTGTTCAAAAATTATGCTCCGAAATCAACTTCTGTCACCTCAGTGCTACATATTGGAATGGTACCTAAAGTTTAAAGCAGAAATTGGGGCACTTTTGAAATTTTCATTTTTGACCAATTCGATAGGTCCGGGGCTTAGGTAAGTTATCATATGTCACAAAATCGTTAAAGCTCCTGTTCAAAAATGATGCTCCGAAATCAACTTCTGTCACCTCAGTGCTACATATTGGAATGGTACCTAAAGTTTAAAGCATAAATAGGGGCACTTTAGAAATTTTCATTTTTGACCAATTCGATAGGTCCGGGGCTTAGGTAAGTTATCATATGTCACAAAACCGTTAAAGCTCCTGTTCAAAAATGATGCTCCGAAATCAACTTCTGTCACCTCAGTGCTATATATTGGAATGGTACCTAAAGTTTAAAGCAGAAATTGGGGCACTTTTGACATTTTCATTTTTGACCAATTCGATAGGTCTGGGGCTTAGGTAAGTTATCATATGTCACAAAACCGTTAAAGCTCCTGTTCAAAAATGATGCTCCAAAATCAACTTCTGGCACCTCAGTGCTACATATTGGAATGGTACCTAAAGTTTAAAGCATAAATTGGGGCACTTTAGAAATTTTCATTTTTGACCAATTCGATAGGTCCGGGGCTTAGGTAAGTTATCATATGTCACAAAACCGTTAAAGCTCCTGTTCAAAAATGATGCTCCGAAATCAACTTCTGTCACCTCAGGGCTATATATTGGAATGGTACCTAAAGTTTAAAGCAGAAATTGGGGCACTTTTGACATTTTCATTTTTTGACCAATTCGATAGGTCTGGAGCTTAGGTAAGTTATCATATGTCACAAAACCATTAAAGCTCCTGTTCAAAAATTATGCTCCGAAATCAACTTCTGTCACCTCAGTGCTACATATTGGAATGGTACCTAAAGTTTAAAGCAGAAATTGGGGCACTTTTGAAATTTTCATTTTTGACCAATTCGATAGGTCCGGGGCTTAGGTAAGTTATCATATGTCACAAAATCGTTAAAGCTCCTGTTCAAAAATGATGCTCCAAAATCAACTTCTGTCACCTCAGTGCTACATATTGGAATGGTACCTAAAGTTTAAAGCAGAAATTGGGGCACTTTTGAAATTTTCATTTTTGACCAATTCGATAGGTCCGGGGCTTAGGTAAGTTATCATATGTCACAAAACCGTTAAAGCTCCTGTTCAAAAATGATGCTCCGAAATCAACTTCTGTCACCTCAGTGCTATATATTGGAATGGTACCTAAAGTTTAAAGCAGAAATTGGGGCACTTTTTACATTTTCATTTTTGACCAATTCGATAGGTCTGGGGCTTAGGTAAGTTATCATATGTCACAAAACCATTAAAGCTCCTGTTCAAAAATGATGCTCCGAAATCAACTTCTGTCACCTCAGTGCTACATATTGGAATGGTACCTAAAGTTTAAAGCAGAAATTGGGGCACTTTTGAAATTTTCATTTTTGACCAATTCGATAGGTCCGGGGCTTAGGTAAGTTATCATATGTCACAAAACCGTTAAAGCTCCTGTTCAAAAATGATGCTCCGAAATAAACTTCTGTCACCTCATTGCTACATATTGGAATGGTACCTAAAGTTTAAAGCAGAAATTGGGGCACTTTTGAAATTTTCATTTTTGACCAATTCGATAGGTCCGGGGCTTAGGTAAGTTATCATATGTCACAAAACCGTTAAAGCTCCTGTTCAAAAATGATGCTCCGAAATCAACTTCTGTCACCTCAGTGATACATATTGGAATGGTACCTAAAGTTTAAAGCAGAAATTGGGGCACTTTTGAAATTTTCATTTTTGACCAATTCGATAGGTCCGGGGCTTAGGTAAGTTATCATATGTCACAAAACCGTTAAAGCTCCTGTTCAAAAATGATGCTCCAAAATCAACTTCTGTCACCTCAGTGATACATATTGGAATGGTACCTAAAGTTTAAAGCAAAAATTGGGGCACTTTTGAAATTTTCATTTTTGACCAATTCGATAGGTCCGGGGCTTAGGTAAGTTATCATATGTCACAAAACCGTTAAAGCTCCTGTTCAAAAGTGATGCTCCAAAATCAACTTCTGGCACCTCAGTGCTACATATTGGAATGGTACCTAAAGTTTAAAGCATAAATAGGGGCACTTTAGAAATTTTCATTTTTGACCAATTCGATAGGTCCGGGGCTTAGGTAAGTTATCATATGTCACAAAACCGTTAAAGCTCCTGTTCAAAAATGATGCTCCGAAATCAACTTCTGTCACCTCAGTGCTATATATTGGAATGGTACCTAAAGTTTAAAGCAGAAATTGGGGCACTTTTGACATTTTCATTTTTGACCAATTCGATAGGTCTGGGGCTTAGGTAAGTTATCATATGTCACAAAACCGTTAAAGCTCCTGTTCAAAAATGATGCTCCAAAATCAACTTCTGGCACCTCAGTGCTACATATTGGAATGGTACCTAAAGTTTAAAGCATAAATTGGGGCACTTTAGAAATTTTCATTTTTGACCAATTCGATAGGTCCGGGGCTTAGGTAAGTTATCATATGTCACAAAACCGTTAAAGCTCCTGTTCAAAAATGATGCTCCGAAATCAACTTCTGTCACCTCAGGGCTATATATTGGAATGGTACCTAAAGTTTAAAGCAGAAATTGGGGCACTTTTGACATTTTCATTTTTTGACCAATTCGATAGGTCTGGGGCTTAGGTAAGTTATCATATGTCACAAAACCATTAAAGCTCCTGTTCAAAAATTATGCTCCGAAATCAACTTCTGTCACCTCAGTGCTACATATTGGAATGGTACCTAAAGTTTAAAGCAGAAATTGGGGCACTTTTGAAATTTTCATTTTTGACCAATTCGATAGGTCCGGGGCTTAGGTAAGTTATCATATGTCACAAAATCGTTAAAGCTCCTGTTCAAAAATGATGCTCCGAAATCAACTTCTGTCACCTCAGTGCTACATATTGGAATGGTACCTAAAGTTTAAAGCATAAATAGGGGCACTTTAGAAATTTTCATTTTTGACCAATTCGATAGGTCCGGGGCTTAGGTAAGTTATCATATGTCACAAAACCGTTAAAGCTCCTGTTCAAAAATGATGCTCCGAAATCAACTTCTGTCACCTCAGTGCTATATATTGGAATGGTACCTAAAGTTTAAAGCAGAAATTGGGGCACTTTTGACATTTTCATTTTTGACCAATTCGATAGGTCTGGGGCTTAGGTAAGTTATCATATGTCACAAAACCGTTAAAGCTCCTGTTCAAAAATGATGCTCCAAAATCAACTTCTGGCACCTCAGTGCTACATATTGGAATGGTACCTAAAGTTTAAAGCATAAATTGGGGCACTTTAGAAATTTTCATTTTTGACCAATTCGATAGGTCCGGGGCTTAGGTAAGTTATCATATGTCACAAAACCGTTAAAGCTCCTGTTCAAAAATGATGCTCCGAAATCAACTTCTGTCACCTCAGGGCTATATATTGGAATGGTACCTAAAGTTTAAAGCAGAAATTGGGGCACTTTTGACATTTTCATTTTTTGACCAATTCGATAGGTCTGGAGCTTAGGTAAGTTATCATATGTCACAAAACCATTAAAGCTCCTGTTCAAAAATTATGCTCCGAAATCAACTTCTGTCACCTCAGTGCTACATATTGGAATGGTACCTAAAGTTTAAAGCAGAAATTGGGGCACTTTTGAAATTTTCATTTTTGACCAATTCGATAGGTCCGGGCCTTAGGTAAGTTATCTTATGTCACAAAACCGTTAAAGCTCCTGTTCAAAAATTATGCTCCAAAATCAACTTCTGTCACCTCAGTGATACATATTGGAATGGTACCTAAAGTTTAAAGCAGAAATTGGGGCACTTTTGAAAATTTCATTTTTGACCAATTCGATAGGTCCGGGGCTTAGGTAAGTTATCATATGTCACAAAACCGTTAAAGCTCCTGTTCAAAAATGATGCTCCAAAATCAACTTCTGGCACCTCAGTGCTACATATTGGAATGGTACCTAAAGTTTAAAGCAATAATAGGGGCACTTTAGAAATTTTCATTTTTGACCAATTCGATAGGTCCGGGGCTTAGGCAAGTTATCATATGTCACAAAACCGTTAAAGCTCCTGTTCAAAAATGATGCTCCGAAATCAACTTCTGTCACCTCAGTGCTATATATTGGAATGGTACCTAAAGTTTAAAGCAGAAATTGGGGCACTTTTGACATTTTCATTTTTGACCAATTCGATAGGTCTGGGGCTTAGGTAAGTTATCATATGTCACAAAACCGTTAAAGCTCCTGTTCAAAAATGATGCTCCAAAATCAACTTCTGGCACCTCAGTGCTACATATTGGAATGGTACCTAAAGTTTAAAGCATAAATTCGGGCACTTTAGAAATTTTCATTTTTGACCAATTCGATAGGTCCGGGGCTTAGGTAAGTTATCATATGTCACAAAACCGTTAAAGCTCCTGTTCAAAAATGATGCTCCGAAATCAACTTCTGTCACCTCAGTGATACATATTGGAATGGTACCTAAAGTTTAAAGCAAAAATTGGGGCACTTTTGAAATTTTCATTTTTGACCAATTCGATAGGTCCGGGGCTTAGGTAAGTTATCATATGTCACAAAACCGTTAAAGCTCCTGTTCAAAAATGATGCTCCAAAATCAACTTCTGGCACCTCAGTGCTACATATTGGAATGGTACCTAAAGTTTAAAGCATAAATAGGGGCACTTTAGAAATTTAAATTTTTGACCAATTCGATAGGTCCGTGGCTTAGGTAAGTTATCATATGTCACAAAACCGTTAAAGCTCCTGTTCAAAAATGATGCTCCGAAATCAACTTCTGTCACCTCAGTGCTATATATTGGAATGGTACCTAAAGTTTAAAGCAGAAATTGGGGCACTTTTGACATTTTCATTTTTGACCAATTCGATAGGTCTGGGGCTTAGGTAAGTTATCATATGTCACAAAACCGTTAAAGCTCCTGTTCAAAAATGATGCTCCGAAATCAACTTCTGTCACCTCAGTGCTACATATTGGAATGGTACCTAAAGTTTAAAGCAGAAATTGGGGCACTTTTGAAATTTTCATTTTTGACCAATTCGATAGGTCCGGGGCTTAGGTAAGTTATCATATGTCACAAAACCGTTAAAGCTCCTGTTCAAAAATGATGCTCCGAAATAAACTTCTGTCACCTCATTGCTACATATTGGAATGGTACCTAAAGTTTAAAGCAGAAATTGGGGCACTTTTGAAATTTTCATTTTTGACCAATTCGATAGGTCCGGGGCTTAGGTAAGTTATCATATGTCACAAAACCGTTAAAGCTCCTGTTCAAAAATGATGCTCCGAAATCAACTTCTGTCACCTCAGTGATACATATTGGAATGGTACCTAAAGTTTAAAGCAGAAATTGGGGCACTTTTGAAATTTTCATTTTTGACCAATTCGATAGGTCCGGGGCTTAGGTAAGTTATCATATGTCACAAAACCGTTAAAGCTCCTGTTCAAAAATGATGCTCCAAAATCAACTTCTGTCACCTCAGTGATACATATTGGAATGGTACCTAAAGTTTAAAGCAAAAATTGGGGCACTTTTGAAATTTTCATTTTTGACCAATTCGATAGGTCCGGGGCTTAGGTAAGTTATCGTATGTCACAAAACCGTTAAAGCTCCTGTTCAAAAGTGATGCTCCAAAATCAACTTCTGGCACCTCAGTGCTACATATTGGAATGGTACCTAAAGTTTAAAGCATAAATAGGGGCACTTTAGAAATTTTCATTTTTGACCAATTCGATAGGTCCGGGGCTTAGGTAAGTTATCATATGTCACAAAACCGTTAAAGCTCCTGTTCAAAAATGATGCTCCGAAATCAACTTCTGTCACCTCAGTGCTATATATTGGAATGGTACCTAAAGTTTAAAGCAGAAATTGGGGCACTTTTGACATTTTCATTTTTGACCAATTCGATAGGTCTGGGGCTTAGGTAAGTTATCATATGTCACAAAACCGTTAAAGCTCCTGTTCAAAAATGATGCTCCAAAATCAACTTCTGGCACCTCAGTGCTACATATTGGAATGGTACCTAAAGTTTAAAGCATAAATTGGGGCACTTTAGAAATTTTCATTTTTGACCAATTCGATAGGTCCGGGGCTTAGGTAAGTTATCATATGTCACAAAACCGTTAAAGCTCCTGTTCAAAAATGATGCTCCGAAATCAACTTCTGTCACCTCAGGGCTATATATTGGAATGGTACCTAAAGTTTAAAGCAGAAATTGGGGCACTTTTGACATTTTCATTTTTTGACCAATTCGATAGGTCTGGGGCTTAGGTAAGTTATCATATGTCACAAAACCATTAAAGCTCCTGTTCAAAAATTATGCTCCGAAATCAACTTCTGTCACCTCAGTGCTACATATTGGAATGGTACCTAAAGTTTAAAGCAGAAATTGGGGCACTTTTGAAATTTTCATTTTTGACCAATTCGATAGGTCCGGGGCTTAGGTAAGTTATCATATGTCACAAAATCGTTAAAGCTCCTGTTAAAAAATGATGCTCCGAAATCAACTTCTGTCACCTCAGTGCTACATATTGGAATGGTACCTAAAGTTTAAAGCATAAATAGGGGCACTTTAGAAATTTTCATTTTTGACCAATTCGATAGGTCCGGGGCTTAGGTAAGTTATCATATGTCACAAAACCGTTAAAGCTCCTGTTCAAAAATGATGCTCCGAAATCAACTTCTGTCACCTCAGTGCTATATATTGGAATGGTACCTAAAGTTTAAAGCAGAAATTGGGGCACTTTTGACATTTTCATTTTTGACCAATTCGATAGGTCTGGGGCTTAGGTAAGTTATCATATGTCACAAAACCGTTAAAGCTCCTGTTCAAAAATGATGCTCCAAAATCAACTTCTGGCACCTCAGTGCTACATATTGGAATGGTACCTAAAGTTTAAAGCATAAATTGGGGCACTTTAGAAATTTTCATTTTTGACCAATTCGATAGGTCCGGGGCTTAGGTAAGTTATCATATGTCACAAAACCGTTAAAGCTCCTGTTCAAAAATGATGCTCCGAAATCAACTTCTGTCACCTCAGGGCTATATATTGGAATGGTACCTAAAGTTTAAAGCAGAAATTGGGGCACTTTTGACATTTTCATTTTTTGACCAATTCGATAGGTCTGGAGCTTAGGTAAGTTATCATATGTCACAAAACCATTAAAGCTCCTGTTCAAAAATTATGCTCCGAAATCAACTTCTGTCACCTCAGTGCTACATATTGGAATGGTACCTAAAGTTTAAAGCAGAAATTGGGGCACTTTTGAAATTTTCATTTTTGACCAATTCGATAGGTCCGGGGCTTAGGTAAGTTATCATATGTCACAAAATCGTTAAAGCTCCTGTTCAAAAATGATGCTCCAAAATCAACTTCTGTCACCTCAGTGCTACATATTGGAATGGTACCTAAAGTTTAAAGCAGAAATTGGGGCACTTTTGAAATTTTCATTTTTGACCAATTCGATAGGTCCGGGGCTTAGGTAAGTTATCATATGTCACAAAACCGTTAAAGCTCCTGTTCAAAAATTATGCTCCGAAATCAACTTCTGTCACCTCAGTGATACATATTGGAATGGTACCTAAAGTTTAAAGCAGAAAGTGGGGCACTTTTGAAATTTTCATTTTTGACCAATTCGATAGGTCCGGGCCTTAGGTAAGTTATCTTATGTCACAAAACCGTTAAAGCTCCTGTTCAAAAATTATGCTCCAAAATCAACTTCTGTCACCTCAGTGATACATATTGGAATGGTACCTAAAGTTTAAAGCAGAAATTGGGGCACTTTTGAAAATTTCATTTTTGACCAATTCGATAGGTCCGGGGCTTAGGTAAGTTATCATATGTCACAAAACCGTTAAAGCTCCTGTTCAAAAATGATGCTCCAAAATCAACTTCTGGCACCTCAGTGCTACATATTGGAATGGTACCTAAAGTTTAAAGCAATAATAGGGGCACTTTAGAAATTTTCATTTTTGACCAATTCGATAGGTCCGGGGCTTAGGTAAGTTATCATATGTCACAAAACCGTTAAAGCTCCTGTTCAAAAATGATGCTCCGAAATCAACTTCTGTCACCTCAGTGCTATATATTGGAATGGTACCTAAAGTTTAAAGCAGAAATTGGGGCACTTTTGACATTTTCATTTTTGACCAATTCGATAGGTCTGGGGCTTAGGTAAGTTATCATATGTCACAAAACCGTTAAAGCTCCTGTTCAAAAATGATGCTCCAAAATCAACTTCTGGCACCTCAGTGCTACATATTGGAATGGTACCTAAAGTTTAAAGCATAAATTCGGGCACTTTAGAAATTTTCATTTTTGACCAATTCGATAGGTCCGGGGCTTAGGTAAGTTATCATATGTCACAAAACCGTTAAAGCTCCTGTTCAAAAATGATGCTCCGAAATCAACTTCTGTCACCTCAGTGATACATATTGGAATGGTACCTAAAGTTTAAAGCAAAAATTGGGGCACTTTTGAAATTTTCATTTTTGACCAATTCGATAGGTCCGGGGCTTAGGTAAGTTATCATATGTCACAAAACCGTTAAAGCTCCTGTTCAAAAATGATGCTCCAAAATCAACTTCTGGCACCTCAGTGCTACATATTGGAATGGTACCTAAAGTTTAAAGCATAAATAGGGGCACTTTAGAAATTTAAATTTTTGACCAATTCGATAGGTCCGTGGCTTAGGTAAGTTATCATATGTCACAAAACCGTTAAAGCTCCTGTTCAAAAATGATGCTCCGAAATCAACTTCTGTCACCTCAGTGCTATATATTGGAATGGTACCTAAAGTTTAAAGCAGAAATTGGGGCACTTTTGACATTTTCATTTTTGACCAATTCGATAGGTCTGGGGCTTAGGTAAGTTATCATATGTCACAAAACCGTTAAAGCTCCTGTTCAAAAATGATGCTCCAAAATCAACTTCTGTCACCTCAGTGATACATATTGGAATGGTACCTAAAGTTTAAAGCAAAAATTGGGGCACTTTTGAAATTTTCATTTTTGACCAATTCGATATGTCCGGGGCTTAGGTAAGTTATCATATGTCACAAAACCGTTAAAGCTCCTGTTCAAAAATGATGCTCCAAAATCAACTTCTGGCACCTCAGTGCTACATATTGGAATGGTACCTAAAGTTTAAAGCATAAATAGGGGCACTTTAGAAATTTTCATTTTTGACCAATTCGATAGGTCCGGGGCTTAGGTAAGTTATCATATGTCACAAAACCGTTAAAGCTCCTGTTCAAAAATGATGCTCCGAAATCAACTTCTGTCACCTCAGGGCTATATATTGGAATGGTACCTAAAGTTTAAAGCAGAAATTGGGGCACTTTTGACATTTTCATTTTTTGACCAATTCGATAGGTCTGGAGCTTAGGTAAGTTATCATATGTCACAAAACCATTAAAGCTCCTGTTCAAAAATTATGCTCCGAAATCAACTTCTGTCACCTCAGTGCTACATATTGGAATGGTACCTAAAGTTTAAAGCAGAAATTGGGGCACTTTTGAAATTTTCATTTTTGACCAATTCGATAGGTCCGGGGCTTAGGTAAGTTATCATATGTCACAAAATCGTTAAAGCTCCTGTTCAAAAATGATGCTCCAAAATCAACTTCTGTCACCTCAGTGCTACATATTGGAATGGTACCTAAAGTTTAAAGCAGAAATTGGGGCACTTTTGAAATTTTCATTTTTGACCAATTCGATAGGTCCGGGGCTTAGGTAAGTTATCATATGTCACAAAACCGTTAAAGCTCCTGTTCAAAAATTATGCTCCGAAATCAACTTCTGTCACCTCAGTGATACATATTGGAATGGTACCTAAAGTTTAAAGCAGAAATTGGGGCACTTTTGAAATTTTCATTTTTGACCAATTCGATAGGTCCGGGCCTTAGGTAAGTTATCTTATGTCACAAAACCGTTAAAGCTCCTGTTCAAAAATTATGCTCCAAAATCAACTTCTGTCACCTCAGTGATACATATTGGAATGGTACCTAAAGTTTAAAGCAGAAATTGGGGCACTTTTGAAAATTTCATTTTTGACCAATTCGATAGGTCCGGGGCTTAGGTAAGTTATCATATGTCACAAAACCGTTAAAGCTCCTGTTCAAAAATGATGCTCCAAAATCAACTTCTGGCACCTCAGTGCTACATATTGGAATGGTACCTAAAGTTTAAAGCAATAATAGGGGCACTTTAGAAATTTTCATTTTTGACCAATTCGATAGGTCCGGGGCTTAGGTAAGTTATCATATGTCACAAAACCGTTAAAGCTCCTGTTCAAAAATGATGCTCCGAAATCAACTTCTGTCACCTCAGTGCTATATATTGGAATGGTACCTAAAGTTTAAAGCAGAAATTGGGGCACTTTTGACATTTTCATTTTTGACCAATTCGATAGGTCTGGGGCTTAGGTAAGTTATCATATGTCACAAAACCGTTAAAGCTCCTGTTCAAAAATGATGCTCCAAAATCAACTTCTGGCACCTCAGTGCTACATATTGGAATGGTACCTAAAGTTTAAAGCATAAATTCGGGCACTTTAGAAATTTTCATTTTTGACCAATTCGATAGGTCCGGGGCTTAGGTAAGTTATCATATGTCACAAAACCGTTAAAGCTCCTGTTCAAAAATGATGCTCCGAAATCAACTTCTGTCACCTCAGTGATACATATTGGAATGGTACCTAAAGTTTAAAGCAAAAATTGGGGCACTTTTGAAATTTTCATTTTTGACCAATTCGATAGGTCCGGGGCTTAGGTAAGTTATCATATGTCACAAAACCGTTAAAGCTCCTGTTCAAAAATGATGCTCCAAAATCAACTTCTGGCACCTCAGTGCTACATATTGGAATGGTACCTAAAGTTTAAAGCATAAATAGGGGCACTTTAGAAATTTAAATTTTTGACCAATTCGATAGGTCCGTGGCTTAGGTAAGTTATCATATGTCACAAAACCGTTAAAGCTCCTGTTCAAAAATGATGCTCCGAAATCAACTTCTGTCACCTCAGTGCTATATATTGGAATGGTACCTAAAGTTTAAAGCAGAAATTGGGGCACTTTTGACATTTTCATTTTTGACCAATTCGATAGGTCTGGGGCTTAGGTAAGTTATCATATGTCACAAAACCGTTAAAGCTCCTGTTCAAAAATGATGCTCCAAAATCAACTTCTGTCACCTCAGTGATACATATTGGAATGGTACCTAAAGTTTAAAGCAAAAATTGGGGCACTTTTGAAATTTTCATTTTTGACCAATTCGATATGTCCGGGGCTTAGGTAAGTTATCATATGTCACAAAACCGTTAAAGCTCCTGTTCAAAAATGATGCTCCAAAATCAACTTCTGGCACCTCAGTGCTACATATTGGAATGGTAACTAAAGTTTAAAGCATAAATAGGGGCACTTTAGAAATTTTCATTTTTGACCAATTCGATAGGTCCGGGGCTTAGGTAAGTTATCATATGTCACAAAACCGTTAAAGCTCCTGTTCAAAAATGATGCTCCGAAATCAACTTCTGTCACCTCAGTGCTATATATTGGAATGGTACCTAAAGTTTAAAGCAGAAATTGGGGCACTTTTGACATTTTCATTTTTGACCAATTCGATAGGTCTGGGGCTTAGGTAAGTTATCATATGTCACAAAACCGTTAAAGCTCCTGTTCAAAAATGATGCTCCGAAAACAACTTCTGTCACCTCAGTGCTATATATTGGAATGGTACCTAAAGTTTAAAGCAGAAATTGGGGCACTTTTGACATTTTCATTTTTTGACCAAATTCGATAGGTCTGGGGCTTAGGTAAGTTATCATATGTCACAAAACCATTAAAGCTCCTGTTCAAAAATTATGCTCCGAAATCAACTTCTGTCACCTCAGTGCTACATATTGGAATGGTACCTAAAGTTTAAAGCAGAAATTGGGGCACTTTTGAAATTTTCATTTTTGACCAATTCGATAGGTCCGGGGCTTAGGTAAGTTATCATATGTCACAAAACCGTTAAAGCTCCTGTTCAAAAATTATGCTCCGAAATCAACTTCTGTCACCTCAGTGATACATATTGGAATGGTACCTAAAGTTTAAAGCAGAAATTGGGGCACTTTTGAAATTTTCATTTTTGACCAATTCGATAGGTCCGGGCCTTAGGTAAGTTATCTTATGTCACAAAACCGTTAAAGCTCCTGTTCAAAAATTATGCTCCAAAATCAACTTCTGTCACCTCAGTGATACATATTGGAATGGTACCTAAAGTTTAAAGCAGAAATAGGGGCCCTTTTGAAATTTTCATTTTTGACCAATTCGATAGGTCTGGGCCTTAGGTAAGTTATCATATGTCACAAAACCGTTAAAGCTCCTGTTCAAAAATTATGCTCCAAAATCAACTTCTGTCACCTCAGTGATACATATTGGAATGGTACCTAAAGTTTAAAGCAGAAATTGGGGCACTTTTGAAATTTTATTTTTTGACCAATTCGATAGGTCCGGGGCTTAGGTAAGTTATCATATGTCACAAAACCGTTAAAGCTCCTGTTCAAAAATGATGCTCCGAAATCAACTTCTGTCACCTCAGTGCTACATATTGGAATGGTACCTAAAGTTTAAAGCATAAAAAGGGGCACTTTTGAAATTTTCATTTTTGACCAATTCGATAGGTTCGGGGCTTAGGTAATTTATCATATGTCCCAAAACCGTTAAAGCTCCTGTTCAAAAATTATGCTCCGAAATCAACTTCTGTCACCTCAGTGATACATATTGGAATGGTACCTAAAGTTTAAAGCAGAAATTGGGGCACTTTTGAAATTTTAATTTTTGACCAATTCGATAGGTCCGGGGCTTAGGTAAGTTATCATATGTCACAAAACCGTTAAAGCTCCTGTTCAAAAATGATGCTCCGAAATCAACTTCTGTCACCTCAGTGCTACATATTGGAATGGTACCTAAAGTTTAAAGCATAAAAAGGGGCACTTTTGAAATTTTCATTTTTGACCAATTCGATAGGTTCGGGGCTTAGGTAATTTATCATATGTCCCAAAACCGTTAAAGCTCCTGTTCAAAAATTATGCTCCGAAATCAACTTCTGTCACCTCAGTGCTACATATTGGAATGGTAACTAAAGTTTAAAGCAGAAATAGGGGCACTTTAATAATTTTCATTTTTGACCAATTCGATAGGTCCGGGGCTTAGGTAAGTTATCATATGTCACAAAACCGTTAAAGCTCCTGTTCAAAAATTATGGTCCAAAATCAACTTCTGTCACCTCAGTGATACATTTTGGTATGGTACCTATAGTTTAAAGCAGAAATAGGGGCACTTTTAAAATTTTCATTTTTGACCAATTCGATAGCTCCGGGGGTTAGGTAAGTTATCATATGTCACAAAACCATTAAAGCTCCAGTTGAAAAATTATGCTCCGAAATCAACTTCTGTCACCTCAGTGCTACATATTGGAATGGTACCTAAAGTTTAAAGCAGAAATTGGGGCACTTTTAAAATTTTCATTTTTGACCAATTCGATAGGTCCGGGGCTTAGGTAAGTTATCATATGTCACAAAACCGTTAAAGCTCCTGTTCAGAAATGATGCTCCAAAATCAACTTCTGGCACCTCAGTGCTACATATTGGAATGGTACCTAAAGTTTAAAGCAGAAATAGGGGCACTTTAGTAATTTTCATTTTTGACCAATACGATAAGTCCGGGGCTTAGGTAAGTTATCATATGTCACAAAACCGTTAAAGCTCCTGTTCAAAAATGATGCTCCGAAATCAACTTCTGTCACCTCAGTGCTATATATTGGAATGGTACCTAAAGTTTAAAGCAGAAATTGGGGCACTTTTGACATTTTCATTTTTGACCAATTCGATAGGTCTGGGGTTTAGGTAAGTTATCATATGTCACAAAACCATTAAAGCTCCTGTTCAAAAATTATGCTCCGAAATCAACTTCTGTCACCTCAGTGCTACATATTGGAATGGTACCTAAAGTTTAAAGCAGAAATTGGGGCACTTTTGAAATTTTCATTTTTGACCAATTCGATAGGTCCGGGGCTTAGGTAAGTTATCATATGTCACAAAATCGTTAAAGCTCCTGTTAAAAAATGATGCTCCGAAATCAACTTCTGTCACCTCAGTGCTACATATTGGAATGGTACCTAAAGTTTAAAGCAGAAATTAGGGCACTTTTGAAAGTTTCATTTTTGACCAATTCGATAGGTCCGGGGCTTAGGTAAGTTATCATATGTCACAAAACCGTTAAAGCTCCTGTTCAAAAATTATGGTCCAAAATCAACTTCTGTCACCTCAGTGATACATTTTGGTATGGTACCTATAGTTTAAAGCAGAAATAGGGGCACTTTTAAAATTTTCATTTTTGACCAATTCGATAGGTCCGGGGCTTAGGTAAGTTATCATATGTCACAAAACCATTAAAGCTCCAGTTGAAAAATTATGCTCCGAAATCAACTTCTGTCACCTCAGTGCTACATATTGGAATGGTACCTAAAGTTTAAAGCAGAAATTGGGGCACTTTTAAAATTTTCATTTTTGACCAATTCGATAGGTCCGGGGCTTAGGTAAGTTATCATATGTCACAAAACCGTTAAAGCTCCTGTTCAAAAATGATGCTCCAAAATCAACTTCTGGCACCTCAGTGCTACATATTGGAATGGTACCTAAAGTTTAAAGCATAAATAGGGGCACTTTAGAAATTTTCATTTTTGACCAATTCGATAGGTCCGGGGCTTAGGTAAGTTATCATATGTCACAAAACCATTAAAGCTCCTGTTCAAAAATGATGCTCCGAAATCAACTTCTGTCACCTCAGTGATACATATTGGAATGGTACCTAAAGTTTAAAGCAAAAATTGGGGCACTTTTGAAATTTTCATTTTTGACCAATTCGATAGGTCCGGGGCTTAGGTAAGTTATCATATGTCACAAAACCGTTAAAGCTCCTGTTCAAAAATGATGCTCAAAAATCAACTTCTGGCACCTCAGTGCTACATATTGGAATGGTACCTAAAGTTTAAAACATAAATAGGGGCACTTTAGAAATTTTCATTTTTGACCAATTCGATAGGTCCAGGGCTTAGGTAAGTTATCATATGTCACAAAACCGTTAAAGCTCCTGTTCAAAAATGATGCTCCGAAATCAACTTCTGTCACCTCAGTGCTATATATTGGAATGGTACCTAAAGTTTAAAGCAGAAATTGGGGCACTTTTGACATTTTCATTTTTGACCAATTCGATAGGTCTGGGGCTTAGGTAAGTTATCATATGTCACAAAACCGTTAAAACTCCTGTTCAAAAATGATGCTCCGAAATCAACTTCTGTCACCTCAGTGCTACATATTGGAATGGTACCTAAAGTTTAAAGCAGAAATTGGGGCACTTTTGAAATTTTCATTTTTGACCAATTCGATAAGTCCGGGGCTTAGGTAAGTTATCATATGTCACAAAACCGTTAAAGCTCCTGTTCAAAAATGATGCTCCGAAATAAACTTCTGTCACCTCATTGCTACATATTGGAATGGTACCTAAAGTTTAAAGCAGAAATTGGGGCACTTTTGAAATTTTCATTTTTGACCAATTCGATAGGTCCGGGGCTTAGGTAAGTTATCATATGTCACAAAACCGTTAAAGCTCCTGTTCAAAAATGATGCTCCGAAATCAACTTCTGTCACCTCAGTGATACATATTGGAATGGTACCTAAAGTTTAAAGCAGAAATTGGGGCACTTTTGAAATGTTCATTTTTGACCAATTCGATAGGTCTGGGCCTTAGGTAAGTTATCATATGTCACAAAACCGTTAAAGCTCCTGTTCAAAAATGATGCTCCAAAATCAACTTCTGTCACCTCAGTGATACATATTGGAATGGTACCTAAAGTTTAAAGCAAAAATTGGGGCACTTTTGAAATTTTCATTTTTGACCAATTCGATAGGTCCGGGGCTTAGGTAAGTTATCATATGTCACAAAACCGTTAAAGCTCCTGTTCAAAAGTGATGCTCCAAAATCAACTTCTGGCACCTCAGTGCTACATATTGGAATGGTACCTAAAGTTTAAAGCATAAATAGGGGCACTTTAGAAATTTTCATTTTTGACAAATTCGATAGGTCCGGGGCTTAGGTAAGTTATCATATGTCACAAAACCGTTAAAGCTCCTGTTCAAAAATGATGCTCCGAAATCAACTTCTGTCACCTCAGTGCTATATATTGGAATGGTACCTAAAGTTTAAAGCAGAAATTGGGGCACTTTTGACATTTTCATTTTTGACCAATTCGATAGGTCTGGGGCTTAGGTAAGTTATCATATGTCACAAAACCGTTAAAGCTCCTGTTCAAAAATGATGCTCCAAAATCAACTTCTGGCACCTCAGTGCTACATATTGGAATGGTACCTAAAGTTTAAAGCAGAAATTGGGGCACTTTAGAAATTTTCATTTTTGACCAATTCGATAGGTCCGGGGCTTAGGTAAGTTATCATATGTCACAAAACCGTTAAAGCTCCTGTTAAAAAATGATGCTCCGAAATCAACTTCTGTCACCTCAGTGCTATATATTGGAATGGTACCTAAAGTTTAAAGCAGAAATTGGGGCACTTTTGACATTTTCATTTTTTGACCAATTCGATAGGTCTGGGGCTTAGGTAAGTTATCATATGTCACAAAACCATTAAAGCTCCTGTTCAAAAATTATGCTCCGAAATCAACTTCTGTCACCTCAGTGCTACATATTGGAATGGTACCTAAAGTTTAAAGCAGAAATTGGGGCACTTTTGAAATTTTCATTTTTGACCAATTCGATAGGTCCGGGGCTTAGGTAAGTTATCATATGTCACAAAATCGTTAAAGCTCCTGTTCAAAAATGATGCTCCGAAATCAACTTCTGTCACCTCAGTGCTACATATTGGAATGGTACCTAAAGTTTAAAGCAGAAATTGGGGCACTTTTGAAATTTTCATTTTTGACCAATTCGATAGGTCCGGGGCTTAGCTAAGTTATCATATGTCACAAAACCGTTAAAGCTCCTGTTCAAAAATTATGCTCCGAAATCAACTTCTGTCACCTCAGTGATACATATTGGAATGGTACCTAAAGTTTAAAGCAGAAATTGGGGCACTTTTGAAATTTTCATTTTTGACCAATTCGATAGGTCCGGGCCTTAGGTAAGTTATCTTATGTCACAAAACCGTTAAAGCTCCTGTTCAAAAATTATGCTCCAAAATCAACTTCTGTCACCTCAGTGATACATATTGGAATGGTACCTAAAGTTTAAAGCAGAAATTGGGGCACTTTTGAAATTTTCATTTTTGACCAATTCGATAGGTCCGGGGCTTAGGTAAGTTATCATATGTCACAAAATCGTTAAAGCTCCTGTTCAAAAATGATGCTCCGAAATCAACTTCTGTCACCTCAGTGCTACATATTGGAATGGTACCTAAAGTTTAAAGCAGAAATTGGGGCACTTTTGAAATTTTCATTTTTGACCAATTCGATAGGTCCGGGGCTTAGGTAAGTTATCATATGTCACAAAACCGTTAAAGCTCCTGTTCAAAAATTATGCTCCGAAATCAACTTCTGTCACCTCAGTGATACATATTGGAATGGTACCTAAAGTTTAAAGCAGAAATTGGGGCACTTTTGAAATTTTCATTTTTGACCAATTCGATAGGTCCGGGCCTTAGGTAAGTTATCTTATGTCACAAAACCGTTAAAGCTCCTGTTCAAAAATTATGCTCCAAAATCAACTTCTGTCACCTCAGTGATACATATTGGAATGGTACCTAAAGTTTAAAGCAGAAATAGGGGCACTTTTGAAATTTTCATTTTTGACCAATTCGATAGGTCTGGGCCTTAGGTAAGTTATCATATGTCACAAAACCGTTAAAGCTCCTGTTCAAAAATGATGCTCCAAAATCAACTTCTGTCACCTCAGTGATACATATTGGAATGGTACCTAAAGTTTAAAGCAGAAATTGGGGCACTTTTGAAATTTTCATTTTTGACCAATTCGATAGGTCCGGGGCTTAGGTAAGTTATCATATGTCACAAAACCGTTAAAGCTCCTGTTCAAAAATGATGCTCCGAAATCAACTTCTGTCACCTCAGTGCTACATATTGGAATGGTACCTAAAGTTTAAAGCATAAAAAGGGGCACTTTTGAAATTTTCATTTTTTACCAATTCGATAGGTTCGGGGCTTAGGTAATTTATCATATGTCCCAAAACCGTTAAAGCTCCTGTTCAAAAATTATGCTCCGAAATCAACTTCTGTCACCTCAGTGCTACATATTGGAATGGTAACTAAAGTTTAAAGCAGAAATTGGGGCACTTTTAAAATTTTCATTTTTGACCAATTCGATAGGTCCGGGGCTTAGGTAAGTTATCATATGTCACAAAACCGTTAAAGCTCCTGTTCAAAAATTATGGTCCAAAATCAACTTCTGTCACCTCAGTGATACATTTTGGTATGGTACCTATAGTTTAAAGCAGAAATAGGGGCACTTTTAAAATTTTCATTTTTGACCAATTCGATAGGTCCGGGGCTTAGGTAAGTTATCATATGTCACAAAATTGTTAAAGCTCCTGTTCAAAAATGATGCTCCGAATTCAACTTCTGTCACCTCAGTGTTACATATTGGAATGGTACCTAAAGTTTAAAGCATAAATAGGGGTACTTTAGAAATTTTCATTTTTGACCAATTCGATAGGTCTGGGGCTTAGGTAAGTTATCATATGTCACAAAACCATTAAAGCTCCTGTTCAAAAATTATGCTCCGAAATCAACTTCTGTCACCTCAGTGCTACATATTGGAATGGTACCTAAAGTTTAAAGCAGAAATTGGGGCACTTTTGAAATTTTCATTTTTGACCAATTCGATAGGTTCGGGGCTTAGGTAAGTTATCATATGTCACAAAACCGTTAAAGCTCCTGTTCAAAAATGATGCTCCGAAATCAACTTCTGTCACCTCAGTGCTATATATTGGAATGGTACCTAAAGTTTAAAGCAGAAATTGGGGCACTTTTGACATTTTCATTTTTGACCAATTCGATAGGTCCGGGGCTTAGGTAAGTTATCATATGTCACAAAACCATTAAAGCTCCTGTTCAAAAATTATGCTCCGAAATCAACTTCTGTCACCTCAGTGCTACATATTGGAATGGTACCTAAAGTTTAAAGCAGAAATTGGGGCACTTTTGAAATTTTCATTTTTGACCAATTCGATAGGTCCGGGGCTTAGGTAAGTTATCATATGTCACAAAATCGTTAAAGCTCCTGTTCAAAAATGATCCTCCGAAATCAACTTCTGTCACCTCAGTGCTACATATTGGAATGGTACCTAAAGTTTAAAGCAGAAATTGGGGCACTTTTGAAATTTTCATTTTTGACCAATTCGATAGGTCCGGGGCTTAGGTAAGTTATCATATGTCACAAAACCGTTAAAGCTCCTGTTCAAAAATTTTGCTCCAAAATCAACTTCTGTCACCTCAGTGCTACATATTGGAATGGTACCTAAAGTTTAAAGCAGAAATTGGGGCACTTTTGACATTTTCATTTTTGACCAATTCGATAGGTCTGGGCCTTAGGTAAGTTATCATATGTCACAAAACCGTTAAAGCTCCTGTTCAAAAATGATGCTCCAAAATCAACTTCTGGCACCTCAGTGCTACATATTGGAATGGTAACTAAAGTTTAAAGCATAAATAGGGGCACTTTAGAAATTTTCATTTTTGACCAATTCGATAGGTCCGGGGCTTAGGTAAGTTATCATATGTCACAAAACCATTAAAGCTCCTGTTCAAAAATGATGCTCCGAAATCAACTTCTGTCACCTCAGTGATACATATTGGAATGGTACCTAAAGTTTAAAGCAAAAATTGGGGCACTTTTGAAATTTTCATTTTTGACCAATTCGATAGGTCCGGGGCTTAGGTAAGTTATCATATGTCACAAAACCGTTAAAGCTCCTGTTCAAAAATGATGCTCCAAAATCAACTTCTGGCACCTCAGTGCTACATATTGGAATGGTACCTAAAGTTTAAAACATAAATAGGGGCACTTTAGAAATTTTCATTTTTGACCAATTCGATAGGTCCAGGGCTTAGGTAAGTTATCATATGTCACAAAACCGTTAAAGCTCCTGTTCAAAAATGATGCTCCGAAATCAACTTCTGTCACCTCAGTGCTATATATTGGAATGGTACCTAAAGTTTAAAGCAGAAATTGGGGCACTTTTGACATTTTCATTTTTGACCAATTCGATAGGTCTGGGGCTTAGGTAAGTTATCATATGTCACAAAACCGTTAAAACTCCTGTTCAAAAATGATGCTCCGAAATCAACTTCTGTCACCTCAGTGCTACATATTGGAATGGTACCTAAAGTTTAAAGCAGAAATTGGGGCACTTTTGAAATTTTCATTTTTGACCAATTCGATAAGTCCGGGGCTTAGGTAAGTTATCATATGTCACAAAACCGTTAAAGCTCCTGTTCAAAAATGATGCTCCGAAATAAACTTCTGTCACCTCATTGCTACATATTGGAATGGTACCTAAAGTTTAAAGCAGAAATTGGGGCACTTTTGAAATTTTCATTTTTGACCAATTCGATAGGTCCGGGGCTTAGGTAAGTTATCATATGTCACAAAACCGTTAAAGCTCCTGTTCAAAAATGATGCTCTGAAATCAACTTCTGTCACCTCAGTGATACATATTGGAATGGTACCTAAAGTTTAAAGCAGAAATTGGGGCACTTTTGAAATGTTCATTTTTGACCAATTCGATAGGTCTGGGCCTTAGGTAAGTTATCATATGTCACAAAACCGTTAAAGCTCCTGTTCAAAAATGATGCTCCAAAATCAACTTCTGTCACCTCAGTGATACATATTGGAATGGTACCTAAAGTTTAAAGCAAAAATTGGGGCACTTTTGAAATTTTCATTTTTGACCAATTCGATAGGTCCGGGGCTTAGGTAAGTTATCATATGTCACAAAACCGTTAAAGCTCCTGTTCAAAAGTGATGCTCCAAAATCAACTTCTGGCACCTCAGTGCTACATATTGGAATGGTACCTAAAGTTTAAAGCATAAATAGGGGCACTTTAGAAATTTTCATTTTTGACAAATTCGATAGGTCCGGGGCTTAGGTAAGTTATCATATGTCACAAAACCGTTAAAGCTCCTGTTCAAAAATGATGCTCCGAAATCAACTTCTGTCACCTCAGTGCTATATATTGGAATGGTACCTAAAGTTTAAAGCAGAAATTGGGGCACTTTTGACATTTTCATTTTTGACCAATTCGATAGGTCTGGGGCTTAGGTAAGTTATCATATGTCACAAAACCGTTAAAGCTCCTGTTCAAAAATGATGCTCCAAAATCAACTTCTGGCACCTCAGTGCTACATATTGGAATGGTACCTAAAGTTTAAAGCAGAAATTGGGGCACTTTAGAAATTTTCATTTTTGACCAATTCGATAGGTCCGGGGCTTAGGTAAGTTATCATATGTCACAAAACCGTTAAAGCTCCTGTTAAAAAATGATGCTCCGAAATCAACTTCTGTCACCTCAGTGCTATATATTGGAATGGTACCTAAAGTTTAAAGCAGAAATTGGGGCACTTTTGACATTTTCATTTTTTGACCAATTCGATAGGTCTGGGGCTTAGGTAAGTTATCATATGTCACAAAACCATTAAAGCTCCTGTTCAAAAATTATGCTCCGAAATCAACTTCTGTCACCTCAGTGCTACATATTGGAATGGTACCTAAAGTTTAAAGCAGAAATTGGGGCACTTTTGAAATTTTCATTTTTGACCAATTCGATAGGTCCGGGGCTTAGGTAAGTTATCATATGTCACAAAATCGTTAAAGCTCCTGTTCAAAAATGATGCTCCGAAATCAACTTCTGTCACCTCAGTGCTACATATTGGAATGGTACCTAAAGTTTAAAGCAGAAATTGGGGCACTTTTGAAATTTTCATTTTTGACCAATTCGATAGGTCCGGGGCTTAGCTAAGTTATCATATGTCACAAAACCGTTAAAGCTCCTGTTCAAAAATTATGCTCCGAAATCAACTTCTGTCACCTCAGTGATACATATTGGAATGGTACCTAAAGTTTAAAGCAGAAATTGGGGCACTTTTGAAATTTTCATTTTTGACCAATTCGATAGGTCCGGGCCTTAGGTAAGTTATCTTATGTCACAAAACCGTTAAAGCTCCTGTTCAAAAATTATGCTCCAAAATCAACTTCTGTCACCTCAGTGATACATATTGGAATGGTACCTAAAGTTTAAAGCAGAAATTGGGGCACTTTTGAAATTTTCATTTTTGACCAATTCGATAGGTCCGGGGCTTAGGTAAGTTATCATATGTCACAAAATCGTTAAAGCTCCTGTTCAAAAATAATGCTCCGAAATCAACTTCTGTCACCTCAGTGCTACATATTGGAATGGTACCTAAAGTTTAAAGCAGAAATTGGGGCACTTTTGAAATTTTCATTTTTGACCAATTTGATAGGTCCGGGGCTTAGGTAAGTTATCATATGTCACAAAACCGTTAAAGCTCCTGTTCAAAAATTATGCTCCGAAATCAACTTCTGTCACCTCAGTGATACATATTGGAATGGTACCTAAAGTTTAAAGCAGAAATTGGGGCACTTTTGAAATTTTCATTTTTGACCAATTCGATAGGTCCGGGCCTTAGGTAAGTTATCTTATGTCACAAAACCGTTAAAGCTCCTGTTCAAAAATTATGCTCCAAAATCAACTTCTGTCACCTCAGTGATACATATTGGAATGGTACCTAAAGTTTAAAGCAGAAATTGGGGCACTTTTGAAATTTTCATTTTTGACCAATTCGATAGGTCCGGGGCTTAGGTAAGTTATCATATGTCACAAAATCGTTAAAGCTCCTGTTCAAAAATGATGCTCCGAAATCAACTTCTGTCACCTCAGTGCTACATATTGGAATGGTACCTAAAGTTTAAAGCAGAAATTGGGGCACTTTTGAAATTTTCATTTTTGACCAATTCGATAGGTCCGGGGCTTAGGTAAGTTATCATATGTCACAAAACCGTTAAAGCTCCTGTTCAAAAATTATGCTCCGAAATCAACTTCTGTCACCTCAGTGATACATATTGGAATGGTACCTAAAGTTTAAAGCAGAAATTGGGGCACTTTTGAAATTTTCATTTTTGACCAATTCGATAGGTCCGGGCCTTAGGTAAGTTATCTTATGTCACAAAACCGTTAAAGCTCCTGTTCAAAAATTATGCTCCAAAATCAACTTCTGTCACCTCAGTGATACATATTGGAATGGTACCTAAAGTTTAAAGCAGAAATAGGGGCACTTTTGAAATTTTCATTTTTGACCAATTCGATAGGTCTGGGCCTTAGGTAAGTTATCATATGTCACAAAACCGTTAAAGCTCCTGTTCAAAAATGATGCTCCAAAATCAACTTCTGTCACCTCAGTGATACATATTGGAATGGTACCTAAAGTTTAAAGCAGAAATTGGGGCACTTTTGAAATTTTCATTTTTGACCAATTCGATAGGTCCGGGGCTTAGGTAAGTTATCATATGTCACAAAACCGTTAAAGCTCCTGTTCAAAAATGATGCTCCGAAATCAACTTCTGTCACCTCAGTGCTACATATTGGAATGGTACCTAAAGTTTAAAGCATAAAAAGGGGCACTTTTGAAATTTTCATTTTTGACCAATTCGATAGGTTCGGGGCTTAGGTAATTTATCATATGTCCCAAAACCGTTAAAGCTCCTGTTCAAAAATTATGCTCCGAAATCAACTTCTGTCACCTCAGTGCTACATATTGGAATGGTAACTAAAGTTTAAAGCAGAAATTGGGGCACTTTTAAAATTTTCATTTTTGACCAATTCGATAGGTCCGGGGCTTAGGTAAGTTATCATATGTCACAAAACCGTTAAAGCTCCTGTTCAAAAATTATGGTCCAAAATCAACTTCTGTCACCTCAGTGATACATTTTGGTATGGTACCTATAGTTTAAAGCAGAAATAGGGGCACTTTTAAAATTTTCATTTTTGACCAATTCGATAGGTCCGGGGCTTAGGTAAGTTATCATATGTCACAAAATTGTTAAAGCTCCTGTTCAAAAATGATGCTCCGAATTCAACTTCTGTCACCTCAGTGTTACATATTGGAATGGTACCTAAAGTTTAAAGCATAAATAGGGGTACTTTAGAAATTTTCATTTTTGACCAATTCGATAGGTCTGGGGCTTAGGTAAGTTATCATATGTCACAAAACCATTAAAGCTCCTGTTCAAAAATTATGCTCCGAAATCAACTTCTGTCACCTCAGTGCTACATATTGGAATGGTACCTAAAGTTTAAAGCAGAAATTGGGGCACTTTTGAAATTTTCATTTTTGACCAATTCGATAGGTTCGGGGCTTAGGTAAGTTATCATATGTCACAAAACCGTTAAAGCTCCTGTTCAAAAATGATGCTCCGAAATCAACTTCTGTCACCTCAGTGCTATATATTGGAATGGTACCTAAAGTTTAAAGCAGAAATTGGGGCACTTTTGACATTTTCATTTTTGACCAATTCGATAGGTCCGGGGCTTAGGTAAGTTATCATATGTCACAAAACCATTAAAGCTCCTGTTCAAAAATTATGCTCCGAAATCAACTTCTGTCACCTCAGTGCTACATATTGGAATGGTACCTAAAGTTTAAAGCAGAAATTGGGGCACTTTTGAAATTTTCATTTTTGACCAATTCGATAGGTCCGGGGCTTAGGTAAGTTATCATATGTCACAAAATCGTTAAAGCTCCTGTTCAAAAATGATCCTCCGAAATCAACTTCTGTCACCTCAGTGCTACATATTGGAATGGTACCTAAAGTTTAAAGCAGAAATTGGGGCACTTTTGAAATTTTCATTTTTGACCAATTCGATAGGTCCGGGGCTTAGGTAAGTTATCATATGTCACAAAACCGTTAAAGCTCCTGTTCAAAAATTTTGCTCCAAAATCAACTTCTGTCACCTCAGTGCTACATATTGGAATGGTACCTAAAGTTTAAAGCAGAAATTGGGGCACTTTTGACATTTTCATTTTTGACCAATTCGATAGGTCTGGGCCTTAGGTAAGTTATCATATGTCACAAAACCGTTAAAGCTCCTGTTCAAAAATGATGCTCCAAAATCAACTTCTGGCACCTCAGTGCTACATATTGGAATGGTAACTAAAGTTTAAAGCATAAATAGGGGCACTTTAGAAATTTTCATTTTTGACCAATTCGATAGGTCCGGGGCTTAGGTAAGTTATCATATGTCACAAAACCATTAAAGCTCCTGTTCAAAAATGATGCTCCGAAATCAACTTCTGTCACCTCAGTGATACATATTGGAATGGTACCTAAAGTTTAAAGCAAAAATTGGGGCACTTTTGAAATTTTCATTTTTGACCAATTCGATAGGTCCGGGGCTTAGGTAAGTTATCATATGTCACAAAACCGTTAAAGCTCCTGTTCAAAAATGATGCTCCAAAATCAACTTCTGGCACCTCAGTGCTACATATTGGAATGGTACCTAAAGTTTAAAACATAAATAGGGGCACTTTAGAAATTTTCATTTTTGACCAATTCGATAGGTCCAGGGCTTAGGTAAGTTATCATATGTCACAAAACCGTTAAAGCTCCTGTTCAAAAATGATGCTCCGAAATCAACTTCTGTCACCTCAGTGCTATATATTGGAATGGTACCTAAAGTTTAAAGCAGAAATTGGGGCACTTTTGACATTTTCATTTTTGACCAATTCGATAGGTCTGGGGCTTAGGTAAGTTATCATATGTCACAAAACCGTTAAAACTCCTGTTCAAAAATGATGCTCCGAAATCAACTTCTGTCACCTCAGTGCTACATATTGGAATGGTACCTAAAGTTTAAAGCAGAAATTGGGGCACTTTTGAAATTTTCATTTTTGACCAATTCGATAAGTCCGGGGCTTAGGTAAGTTATCATATGTCACAAAACCGTTAAAGCTCCTGTTCAAAAATGATGCTCCGAAATAAACTTCTGTCACCTCATTGCTACATATTGGAATGGTACCTAAAGTTTAAAGCAGAAATTGGGGCACTTTTGAAATTTTCATTTTTGACCAATTCGATAGGTCCGGGGCTTAGGTAAGTTATCATATGTCACAAAACCGTTAAAGCTCCTGTTCAAAAATGATGCTCTGAAATCAACTTCTGTCACCTCAGTGATACATATTGGAATGGTACCTAAAGTTTAAAGCAGAAATTGGGGCACTTTTGAAATGTTCATTTTTGACCAATTCGATAGGTCTGGGCCTTAGGTAAGTTATCATATGTCACAAAACCGTTAAAGCTCCTGTTCAAAAATGATGCTCCAAAATCAACTTCTGTCACCTCAGTGATACATATTGGAATGGTACCTAAAGTTTAAAGCAAAAATTGGGGCACTTTTGAAATTTTCATTTTTGACCAATTCGATAGGTCCGGGGCTTAGGTAAGTTATCATATGTCACAAAACCGTTAAAGCTCCTGTTCAAAAGTGATGCTCCAAAATCAACTTCTGGCACCTCAGTGCTACATATTGGAATGGTACCTAAAGTTTAAAGCATAAATAGGGGCACTTTAGAAATTTTCATTTTTGACAAATTCGATAGGTCCGGGGCTTAGGTAAGTTATCATATGTCACAAAACCGTTAAAGCTCCTGTTCAAAAATGATGCTCCGAAATCAACTTCTGTCACCTCAGTGCTATATATTGGAATGGTACCTAAAGTTTAAAGCAGAAATTGGGGCACTTTTGACATTTTCATTTTTGACCAATTCGATAGGTCTGGGGCTTAGGTAAGTTATCATATGTCACAAAACCGTTAAAGCTCCTGTTCAAAAATGATGCTCCAAAATCAACTTCTGGCACCTCAGTGCTACATATTGGAATGGTACCTAAAGTTTAAAGCAGAAATTGGGGCACTTTAGAAATTTTCATTTTTGACCAATTCGATAGGTCCGGGGCTTAGGTAAGTTATCATATGTCACAAAACCGTTAAAGCTCCTGTTAAAAAATGATGCTCCGAAATCAACTTCTGTCACCTCAGTGCTATATATTGGAATGGTACCTAAAGTTTAAAGCAGAAATTGGGGCACTTTTGACATTTTCATTTTTTGACCAATTCGATAGGTCTGGGGCTTAGGTAAGTTATCATATGTCACAAAACCATTAAAGCTCCTGTTCAAAAATTATGCTCCGAAATCAACTTCTGTCACCTCAGTGCTACATATTGGAATGGTACCTAAAGTTTAAAGCAGAAATTGGGGCACTTTTGAAATTTTCATTTTTGACCAATTCGATAGGTCCGGGGCTTAGGTAAGTTATCATATGTCACAAAATCGTTAAAGCTCCTGTTCAAAAATGATGCTCCGAAATCAACTTCTGTCACCTCAGTGCTACATATTGGAATGGTACCTAAAGTTTAAAGCAGAAATTGGGGCACTTTTGAAATTTTCATTTTTGACCAATTCGATAGGTCCGGGGCTTAGCTAAGTTATCATATGTCACAAAACCGTTAAAGCTCCTGTTCAAAAATTATGCTCCGAAATCAACTTCTGTCACCTCAGTGATACATATTGGAATGGTACCTAAAGTTTAAAGCAGAAATTGGGGCACTTTTGAAATTTTCATTTTTGACCAATTCGATAGGTCCGGGCCTTAGGTAAGTTATCTTATGTCACAAAACCGTTAAAGCTCCTGTTCAAAAATTATGCTCCAAAATCAACTTCTGTCACCTCAGTGATACATATTGGAATGGTACCTAAAGTTTAAAGCAGAAATTGGGGCACTTTTGAAATTTTCATTTTTGACCAATTCGATAGGTCCGGGGCTTAGGTAAGTTATCATATGTCACAAAATCGTTAAAGCTCCTGTTCAAAAATAATGCTCCGAAATCAACTTCTGTCACCTCAGTGCTACATATTGGAATGGTACCTAAAGTTTAAAGCAGAAATTGGGGCACTTTTGAAATTTTCATTTTTGACCAATTTGATAGGTCCGGGGCTTAGGTAAGTTATCATATGTCACAAAACCGTTAAAGCTCCTGTTCAAAAATTATGCTCCGAAATCAACTTCTGTCACCTCAGTGATACATATTGGAATGGTACCTAAAGTTTAAAGCAGAAATTGGGGCACTTTTGAAATTTTCATTTTTGACCAATTCGATAGGTCTGGGCCTTAGGTAAGTTATCATATGTCACAAAACCGTTAAAGCTCCTGTTCAAAAATTATGCTCCAAAATCAACTTCTGTCACCTCAGTGATACATATTGGAATGGTACCTAAAGTTTAAAGCAGAAATTGGGGCACTTTTGAAATTTTCATTTTTGACCAATTCGATAGGTCCGGGGCTTAGGTAAGTTATCATATGTCACAAAACCGTTAAAGCTCCTGTTCAAAAATGATGCTCCGAAATCAACTTCTGTCACCTCAGTGCTACATATTGGAATGGTACCTAAAGTTTAAAGCATAAAAAGGGGCACTTTTGAAATTTTCATTTTTGACCAATTCGATAGGTTCGGGGCTTAGGTAATTTATCATATGTCCCAAAACCGTTAAAGCTCCTGTTCAAAAATTATGCTCCGAAATCAACTTCTGTCACCTCAGTGCTACATATTGGAATGGTAACTAAAGTTTAAAGCAGAAATTGGGGCACTTTTAAAATTTTCATTTTTGACCAATTCGATAGGTCCGGGGCTTAGGTAAGTTATCATATGTCACAAAACCGTTAAAGCTCCTGTTCAAAAATTATGGTCCAAAATCAACTTCTGTCACCTCAGTGATACATTTTGGTATGGTACCTATAGTTTAAAGCAGAAATAGGGGCACTTTTAAAATTTTCATTTTTGACCAATTCGATAGGTCCGGGGCTTAGGTAAGTTATCATATGTCACAAAATTGTTAAAGCTCCTGTTCAAAAATGATGCTCCGAATTCAACTTCTGTCACCTCAGTGTTACATATTGGAATGGTACCTAAAGTTTAAAGCATAAATAGGGGTACTTTAGAAATTTTCATTTTTGACCAATTCGATAGGTCTGGGGCTTAGGTAAGTTATCATATGTCACAAAACCATTAAAGCTCCTGTTCAAAAATTATGCTCCGAAATCAACTTCTGTCACCTCAGTGCTACATATTGGAATGGTACCTAAAGTTTAAAGCAGAAATTGGGGCACTTTTGAAATTTTCATTTTTGACCAATTCGATAGGTTCGGGGCTTAGGTAAGTTATCATATGTCACAAAACCGTTAAAGCTCCTGTTCAAAAATGATGCTCCGAAATCAACTTCTGTCACCTCAGTGCTATATATTGGAATGGTACCTAAAGTTTAAAGCAGAAATTGGGGCACTTTTGACATTTTCATTTTTGACCAATTCGATAGGTCCGGGGCTTAGGTAAGTTATCATATGTCACAAAACCATTAAAGCTCCTGTTCAAAAATTATGCTCCGAAATCAACTTCTGTCACCTCAGTGCTACATATTGGAATGGTACCTAAAGTTTAAAGCAGAAATTGGGGCACTTTTGAAATTTTCATTTTTGACCAATTCGATAGGTCCGGGGCTTAGGTAAGTTATCATATGTCACAAAATCGTTAAAGCTCCTGTTCAAAAATGATCCTCCGAAATCAACTTCTGTCACCTCAGTGCTACATATTGGAATGGTACCTAAAGTTTAAAGCAGAAATTGGGGCACTTTTGAAATTTTCATTTTTGACCAATTCGATAGGTCCGGGGCTTAGGTAAGTTATCATATGTCACAAAACCGTTAAAGCTCCTGTTCAAAAATTTTGCTCCAAAATCAACTTCTGTCACCTCAGTGCTACATATTGGAATGGTACCTAAAGTTTAAAGCAGAAATTGGGGCACTTTTGACATTTTCATTTTTGACCAATTCGATAGGTCTGGGCCTTAGGTAAGTTATCATATGTCACAAAACCGTTAAAGCTCCTGTTCAAAAATGATGCTCCAAAATCAACTTCTGGCACCTCAGTGCTACATATTGGAATGGTACCTAAAGTTTAAAGCATAAATAGGGGCACTTTAGAAATTTTCATTTTTGACCAATTCGATAGGTCCGGGGCTTAGGTAAGTTATCATATGTCACAAAACCGTTAAAGCTCCTGTTCAAAAATGATGCTCCAAAATCAACTTCTGGCACCTCAGTGCTACATATTGGAATGGTACCTAAAGTTTAAAGCATAAATAGGGGCACTTTAGAAATTTTCATTTTTGACCAATTCGATAGGTCCGGGGCTTAGGTAAGTTATCATATGTCACAAAACCGTTAAAGCTCCTGTTCAAAAATGATGCTCCGAAATCAACTTCTGTCACCTCAGTGCTATATATTGGAATGGTACCTAAAGTTTAAAGCAGAAATTGGGGCACTTTTGACATTTTCATTTTTGACCAATTCGATAGGTCTGGGGCTTAGGTAAGTTATCATATGTCACAAAACCGTTAAAGCTCCTGTTCAAAATTATGCTCCGAAATCAACTTCTGTCACCTCAGTGCCACATATTGGAATGGTACCTAAAGTTTATAGCAGAAATTGGGGCACTTTTGAAATTTTTATTTTTGACCAATTCGATAGGTCCGGGGCTTAGGTAAGTTATCATATGTCACAAAATCGTTAAAGCTCCTGTTCAAAAATGATGCTCCGAAATCAACTTCTGTCACCTCAGTGCTACATATTGGAATGGTACCTAAAGTTTAAAGCAGAAATTGGGGCACTTTTGACATTTTCATTTTTGACCAATTCGATAGGTCTGGGGCTTAGGTAAGTTATCATATGTCACAAAACCATTAAAGCTCCTGTTCAAAAATTATGCTCCGAAATCAACTTCTGTCACCTCAGTGCTACATATTGGAATGGTACCTAAAGTTTAAAGCAGAAATTGGGGCACTTTTGAAATTTTCATTTTTGACCAATTCGATAGGTCCGGGGCTTAGGTAAGTTATCATATGTCACAAAATCGTTAAAGCTCCTGTTAAAAAATGATGCTCCGAAATCAACTTCTGTCACCTCAGTGCTACATATTGGAATGGTACCTAAAGTTTAAAGCAGAAATTAGGGCACTTTTGAAAGTTTCATTTTTGACCAATTCGATAGGTCCGGGGCTTAGGTAAGTTATCATATGTCACAAAACCGTTAAAGCTCCTGTTCAAAAATTATGGTCCAAAATCAACTTCTGTCACCTCAGTGATACATTTTGGTATGGTACCTATAGTTTAAAGCAGAAATAGGGGCACTTTTAAAATTTTCATTTTTGACCAATTCGATAGGTCCGGGGCTTAGGTAAGTTATCATATGTCACAAAACCATTAAAGCTCCAGTTGAAAAATTATGCTCCGAAATCAACTTCTGTCACCTCAGTGCTACATATTGGAATGGTACCTAAAGTTTAAAGCAGAAATTGGGGCACTTTTAAAATTTTCATTTTTGACCAATTCGATAGGTCCGGGGCTTAGGTAAGTTATCATATGTCACAAAACCGTTAAAGCTCCTGTTCAAAAATGATGCTCCAAAATCAACTTCTGGCACCTCAGTGCTACGTATTGGAATGGTACCTAAAGTTTAAAGCATAAATAGGGGCACTTTAGAAATTTTCATTTTTGACCAATTCGATAGGTCCGGGGCTTAGGTAAGTTATCATATGTCACAAAACCATTAAAGCTCCTGTTCAAAAATGATGCTCCGAAATCAACTTCTGTCACCTCAGTGATACATATTGGAATGGTACCTAAAGTTTAAAGCAAAAATTGGGGCACTTTTGAAATTTTCATTTTTGACCAATTCGATAGGTCCGGGGCTTAGGTAAGTTATCATATGTCACAAAACCGTTAAAGCTCCTGTTCAAAAATGATGCTCCAAAATCAACTTCTGGCACCTCAGTGCTACATATTGGAATGGTACCTAAAGTTTAAAACATAAATAGGGGCACTTTAGAAATTTTCATTTTTGACCAATTCGATAGGTCCAGGGCTTAGGTAAGTTATCATATGTCACAAAACCGTTAAAGCTCCTGTTCAAAAATGATGCTCCGAAATCAACTTCTGTCACCTCAGTGCTATATATTGGAATGGTACCTAAAGTTTAAAGCAGAAATTGGGGCACTTTTGACATTTTCATTTTTGACCAATTCGATAGGTCTGGGGCTTAGGTAAGTTATCATATGTCACAAAACCGTTAAAGCTCCTGTTCAAAAATGATGCTCCGAAATCAACTTCTGTCACCTCAGTGCTACATATTGGAATGGTACCTAAAGTTTAAAGCAGAAATTGGGGCACTTTTGAAATTTTCATTTTTGACCAATTCGATAAGTCCGGGGCTTAGGTAAGTTATCATATGTCACAAAACCGTTAAAGCTCCTGTTCAAAAATGATGCTCCGAAATAAACTTCTGTCACCTCATTGCTACATATTGGAATGGTACCTAAAGTTTAAAGCAGAAATTGGGGCACTTTTGAAATTTTCATTTTTGACCAATTCGATAGGTCCGGGGCTTAGGTAAGTTATCATATGTCACAAAACCGTTAAAGCTCCTGTTCAAAAATGATGCTCCGAAATCAACTTCTGTCACCTCAGTGATACATATTGGAATGGTACCTAAAGTTTAAAGCAGAAATTGGGGCACTTTTGAAATGTTCATTTTTGACCAATTCGATAGGTCTGGGCCTTAGGTAAGTTATCATATGTCACAAAACCGTTAAAGCTCCTGTTCAAAAATGATGCTCCAAAATCAACTTCTGTCACCTCAGTGATACATATTGGAATGGTACCTAAAGTTTAAAGCAAAAATTGGGGCACTTTTGAAATTTTCATTTTTGACCAATTCGATAGGTCCGGGGCTTAGGTAAGTTATCATATGTCACAAAACCGTTAAAGCTCCTGTTCAAAAGTGATGCTCCAAAATCAACTTCTGGCACCTCAGTGCTACATATTGGAATGGTACCTAAAGTTTAAAGCATAAATAGGGGCACTTTAGAAATTTTCATTTTTGACAAATTCGATAGGTCCGGGGCTTAGGTAAGTTATCATATGTCACAAAACCGTTAAAGCTCCTGTTCAAAAATGATGCTCCGAAATCAACTTCTGTCACCTCAGTGCTATATATTGGAATGGTACCTAAAGTTTAAAGCAGAAATTGGGGCACTTTTGACATTTTCATTTTTGACCAATTCGATAGGTCTGGGGCTTAGGTAAGTTATCATATGTCACAAAACCGTTAAAGCTCCTGTTCAAAAATGATGCTCCAAAATCAACTTCTGGCACCTCAGTGCTACATATTGGAATGGTACCTAAAGTTTAAAGCAGAAATTGGGGCACTTTAGAAATTTTCATTTTTGACCAATTCGATAGGTCCGGGGCTTAGGTAAGTTATCATATGTCACAAAACCGTTAAAGCTCCTGTTAAAAAATGATGCTCCGAAATCAACTTCTGTCACCTCAGTGCTATATATTGGAATGGTACCTAAAGTTTAAAGCAGAAATTGGGGCACTTTTGACATTTTCATTTTTTGACCAATTCGATAGGTCTGGGGCTTAGGTAAGTTATCATATGTCACAAAACCATTAAAGCTCCTGTTCAAAAATTATGCTCCGAAATCAACTTCTGTCACCTCAGTGCTACATATTGGAATGGTACCTAAAGTTTAAAGCAGAAATTGGGGCACTTTTGAAATTTTCATTTTTGACCAATTCGATAGGTCCGGGGCTTAGGTAAGTTATCATATGTCACAAAATCGTTAAAGCTCCTGTTCAAAAATGATGCTCCGAAATCAACTTCTGTCACCTCAGTGCTACATATTGGAATGGTACCTAAAGTTTAAAGCAGAAATTGGGGCACTTTTGAAATTTTCATTTTTGACCAATTCGATAGGTCCGGGGCTTAGCTAAGTTATCATATGTCACAAAACCGTTAAAGCTCCTGTTCAAAAATTATGCTCCGAAATCAACTTCTGTCACCTCAGTGATACATATTGGAATGGTACCTAAAGTTTAAAGCAGAAATTGGGGCACTTTTGAAATTTTCATTTTTTGACCAATTCGATAGGTCCGGGCCTTAGGTAAGTTATCTTATGTCACAAAACCGTTAAAGCTCCTGTTCAAAAATGATGCTCCAAAATCAACTTCTGTCACCTCAGTGATACATATTGGAATGGTACCTAAAGTTTAAAGCAGAAATTGGGGCACTTTTGAAATTTTCATTTTTGACCAATTCGATAGGTCCGGGGCTTAGGTAAGTTATCATATGTCACAAAATCGTTAAAGCTCCTGTTCAAAAATGATGCTCCGAAATCAACTTCTGTCACCTCAGTGCTACATATTGGAATGGTACCTAAAGTTTAAAGCAGAAATTGGGGCACTTTTGAAATTTTCATTTTTGACCAATTCGATAGGTCCGGGGCTTAGGTAAGTTATCATATGTCACAAAACCGTTAAAGCTCCTGTTCAAAAATTATGCTCCGAAATAAACTTCTGTCACCTCAGTGATACATATTGGAATGGTACCTAAAGTTTAAAGCAGAAATTGGGGCACTTTTGAAATTTTCATTTTTGACCAATTCGATAGGTCCGGGCCTTAGGTAAGTTATCTTATGTCACAAAACCGTTAAAGCTCCTGTTCAAAAATTATGCTCCAAAATCAACTTCTGTCACCTCAGTGATACATATTGGAATGGTACCTACAGTTTAAAGCAGAAATAGGGGCACTTTTGAAATTTTCATTTTTGACCAATTCGATAGGTCTGGGCCTTAGGTAAGTTATCATATGTCACAAAACCGTTAAAGCTCCTGTTCAAAAATTATGCTCCAAAATCAACTTCTGTCACCTCAGTGATACATATTGGAATGGTACCTAAAGTTTAAAGCAGAAATTGGGGCACTTTTGAAATTTTCATTTTTGACCAATTCGATAGGTCCGGGGCTTAGGTAAGTTATCATATGTCACAAAACCGTTAAAGCTCCTGTTCAAAAATGATGCTCCGAAATCAACTTCTGTCACCTCAGTGCTACATATTGGAATGGTACCTAAAGTTTAAAGCATAAAAAGGGGCACTTTTGAAATTTTCATTTTTGACCAATTCGATAGGTTCGGGGCTTAGGTAATTTATCATATGTCCCAAAACCGTTAAAGCTCCTGTTCAAAAATTATGCTCCGAAATCAACTTCTGTCACCTCAGTGCTACATATTGGAATGGTAACTAAAGTTTAAAGCAGAAATTGGGGCACTTTTAAAATTTTCATTTTTGACCAATTCGATAGGTCCGGGGCTTAGGTAAGTTATCATATGTCACAAAACCGTTAAAGCTCCTGTTCAAAAATTATGGTCCAAAATCAACTTCTGTCACCTCAGTGATACATTTTGGTATGGTACCTATAGTTTAAAGCAGAAATAGGGGCACTTTTAAAATTTTCATTTTTGACCAATTCGATAGGTCCGGGGCTTAGGTAAGTTATCATATGTCACAAAATCGTTAAAGCTCCTGTTCAAAAATGATGCTCCGAATTCAACTTCTGTCACCTCAGTGTTACATATTGGAATGGTACCTAAAGTTTAAAGCATAAATAGGGGTACTTTAGAAATTTTCATTTTTGGCCAATTCGATAGGTCTGGGGCTTAGGTAAGTTATCATATGTCACAAAACCATTAAAGCTCCTGTTCAAAAATTATGCTCCGAAATCAACTTCTGTCACCTCAGTGCTACATATTGGAATGGTACCTAAAGTTTAAAGCAGAAATTGGGGCACTTTTGAAATTTTCATTTTTGACCAATTCGATAGGTCCGGGGCTTAGGTAAGTTATCATATGTCACAAAATCGTTAAAGCTCCTGTTCAAAAATGATCCTCCGAAATCAACTTCTGTCACCTCAGTGCTACATATTGGAATGGTACCTAAAGTTTAAAGCAGAAATTGGGGCACTTTTGAAATTTTCATTTTTGACCAATTCGATAGGTCCGGGGCTTAGGTAAGTTATCATATGTCACAAAACCGTTAAAGCTCCTGTTCAAAAATTTTGCTCCAAAATCAACTTCTGTCACCTCAGTGCTACATATTGGAATGGTACCTAAAGTTTAAAGCAGAAATTGGGGCACTTTTGACATTTTCATTTTTGACCAATTCGATAGGTCTGGGCCTTAGGTAAGTTATCATATGTCACAAAACCGTTAAAGCTCCTGTTCAAAAATGATGCTCCAAAATCAACTTCTGGCACCTCAGTGCTACATATTGGAATGGTACCTAAAGTTTAAAGCATAAATAGGGGCACTTTAGAAATTTTCATTTTTGACCAATTCGATAGGTCCGGGGCTTAGGTAAGTTATCATATGTCACAAAACCGTTAAAGCTCCTGTTCAAAAATGATGCTCCAAAATCAACTTCTGGCACCTCAGTGCTACATATTGGAATGGTACCTAAAGTTTAAAGCATAAATAGGGGCACTTTAGAAATTTTCATTTTTGACCAATTCGATAGGTCCGGGGCTTAGGTAAGTTATCATATGTCACAAAACCGTTAAAGCTCCTGTTCAAAAATGATGCTCCGAAATCAACTTCTGTCACCTCAGTGCTATATATTGGAATGGTACCTAAAGTTTAAAGCAGAAATTGGGGCACTTTTGACATTTTCATTTTTGACCAATTCGATAGGTCTGGGGCTTAGGTAAGTTATCATATGTCACAAAACCGTTAAAGCTCCTGTTCAAAATTATGCTCCGAAATCAACTTCTGTCACCTCAGTGCCACATATTGGAATGGTACCTAAAGTTTATAGCAGAAATTGGGGCACTTTTGAAATTTTCATTTTTGACCAATTCGATAGGTCCGGGGCTTAGGTAAGTTATCATATGTCACAAAATCGTTAAAGCTCCTGTTCAAAAATGATGCTCCGAAATCAACTTCTGTCACCTCAGTGCTACATATTGGAATGGTACCTAAAGTTTAAAGCAGAAATTGGGGCACTTTTGACATTTTCATTTTTGACCAATTCGATAGGTCTGGGGCTTAGGTAAGTTATCATATGTCACAAAACCATTAAAGCTCCTGTTCAAAAATTATGCTCCGAAATCAACTTCTGTCACCTCAGTGCTACATATTGGAATGGTACCTAAAGTTTAAAGCAGAAATTGGGGCACTTTTGAAATTTTCATTTTTGACCAATTCGATAGGTCCGGGGCTTAGGTAAGTTATCATATGTCACAAAATCGTTAAAGCTCCTGTTCAAAAATGATGTTTCGAAATCAACTTCTGTCACCTCAGTGCTACATATTGGAATGGTACCTAAAGTTTAAAGCAGAAATTAGGGCACTTTTGAAAGTTTCATTTTTGACCAATTCGATAGGTCCGGGGCTTAGGTAAGTTATCATATGTCACAAAACCGTTAAAGCTCCTGTTCAAAAATGATGCTCCGAAATCAACTTCTGTCACCTCAGTGCTATATATTGGAATGGTACCTAAAGTTTAAAGCAGAAATTGGGGCACTTTTGACATTTTCATTTTTGACCAATTCGATAGGTCTGGGGCTTAGGTAAGTTATCATATGTCACAAAACCATTAAAGCTCCTGTTCAAAAATTATGCTCCGAAATCAACTTCTGTCACCTCAGTGCTACATATTGGAATGGTACCTAAAGTTTATAGCAGAAATTGGGGCACTTTTGAAATTTTCATTTTTGACCAATTCGATAGGTCCGGGGCTTAGGTAAGTTATCATATGTCACAAAATCGTTAAAGCTCCTGTTCAAAAATGATGCTCCGAAATCAACTTCTGTCACCTCAGTGCTACATATTGGAATGGTACCTAAAGTTTAAAGCAGAAATTGGGGCACTTTTGAAATTTTCATTTTTGACCAATTCGATAGGTCCGGGGCTTAGGTAAGTTATCATATGTCACAAAATCGTTAAAGCTCCTGTTTAAAAAATGATCCTCCGAAATCAACTTCTGTCACCTCAGTGATACATATTGGAATGGTACCTAAAGTTTAAAGCAGAAATTGGGGCACTTTTGAAATTTTCATTTTTGACCAATTCGATAGGTCCGGGGCTTAGGTAAGTTATCATATGTCACAAAACCGTTAAAGCTCCTGTTCAAAAATTATGCTCCGAAATCAACTTCTGTCACCTCAGTGATACATATTGGAATGGTACCTAAAGTTTATAGCAGAAATTGGGGCACTTTTGAAATTTTCATTTTTGACCAATTCGATAGGTCCGGGGCTTAGGTAAGTTATCATATGTCACAAAACCGTTAAAGCTCCTGTTCAAAAATTATGCTCCGAAATCAACTTCTGTCACCTCAGTGATACATATTGGAATGGTACCTAAAGTTTATAGCAGAAATTGGGGCACTTTTGAAATTTTCATTTTTGACCAATTCGATAGGTCCGGGGCTTAGGTAAGTTATCATATGTCACAAAACCGTTAAAGCTCCTGTTCAAAAATTATGCTCCGAAATCAACTTCTGTCACCTCAGTGATACATATTGGAATGGTACCTAAAGTTTAAAGCAGAAATTGGGGCACTTTTGAAATTTAAATTTTTGACCAATTCGATAGGTCCGGGCCTTAGGTAAGTTATCATATGTCACAAAACCGTTAAAGCTCCTGTTCAAAAATTTTGCTCCAAAATCAACTTCTGTCACCTCAGTGATACATATTGGAATGGTACCTAAAGTTTAAAGCAGAAATTGGGGCACTTTTGAAATTTTCATTTTTGACCAATTCGATAGGTCCGGGGCTTAGGTAAGTTATCATATGTCACAAAATCGTTAAAGCTCCTGTTCAAAAATGATGCTCCGAAATCAACTTCTGTCACCTCAGTGCTACATATTGGAATGGTACCTAAAGTTTAAAGCAGAAATTGGGGCACTTTTGACATTTTCATTTTTGACCAATTCGATAGGTCTGGGGCTTAGGTTAGTTATCATATGTCACAAAACCATTAAAGCTCCTGTTCAAAAATTATGCTCCGAAATCAACTTCTGTCACCTCAGTGCTACATATTGGAATGGTACCTAAAGTTTAAAGCAGAAATTGGGGCACTTTTGAAATTTTCATTTTTGACCAATTCGATAGGTCCGGGGCTTAGGTAAGTTATCATATGTCACAAAATCGTTAAAGCTCCTGTTCAAAAATGATGTTTCGAAATCAACTTCTGTCACCTCAGTGCTACATATTGGAATGGTACCTAAAGTTTAAAGCAGAAATTAGGGCACTTTTGAAAGTTTCATTTTTGACCAATTCGATAGGTCCGGGGCTTAGGTAAGTTATCATATGTCACAAAACCGTTAAAGCTCCTGTTCAAAAATGATGCTCCGAAATCAACTTCTGTCACCTCAGTGCTATATATTGGAATGGTACCTAAAGTTTAAAGCAGAAATTGGGGCACTTTTGACATTTTCATTTTTGACCAATTCGATAGGTCTGGGGCTTAGGTAAGTTATCATATGTCACAAAACCATTAAAGCTCCTGTTCAAAAATTATGCTCCGAAATCAACTTCTGTCACCTCAGTGCTACATATTGGAATGGTACCTAAAGTTTATAGCAGAAATTGGGGCACTTTTGAAATTTTCATTTTTGACCAATTCGATAGGTCCGGGGCTTAGGTAAGTTATCATATGTCACAAAATCGTTAAAGCTCCTGTTCAAAAATGATGCTCCGAAATCAACTTCTGTCACCTCAGTGCTACATATTGGAATGGTACCTAAAGTTTAAAGCAGAAATTGGGGCACTTTTGACATTTTCATTTTTGACCAATTCGATAGGTCTGGGGCTTAGGTAAGTTATCATATGTCACAAAACCATTAAAGCTCCTGTTCAAAAATTATGCTCCGAAATCAACTTCTGTCACCTCAGTGCTACATATTGGAATGGTACCTAAAGTTTAAAGCAGAAATTGGGGCACTTTTGAAATTTTCATTTTTGACCAATTCGATAGGTCCGGGGCTTAGGTAAGTTATCATATGTCACAAAATCGTTAAAGCTCCTGTTTAAAAAATGATCCTCCGAAATCAACTTCTGTCACCTCAGTGATACATATTGGAATGGTACCTAAAGTTTAAAACATAAATAGGGGCACTTTAGAAATTTTCATTTTTGACCAATTCGATAGGTCCAGGGCTTAGGTAAGTTATCATATGTCACAAAACCGTTAAAGCTCCTGTTCAAAAATGATGCTCCGAAATCAACTTCTGTCACCTCAGTGCTATATATTGGAATGGTACCTAAAGTTTAAAGCAGAAATTGGGGCACTTTTGACATTTTCATTTTTGACCAATTCGATAGGTCTGGGGCTTAGGTAAGTTATCATATGTCACAAAACCGTTAAAGCTCCTGTTCAAAAATGATGCTCCAAAATCAACTTCTGTCACCTCAGTGATACATATTGGAATGGTACCTAAAGTTTAAAGCAGAAATTGGGGCACTTTTGAAATTTTCATTTTTGACCAATTCGATAGGTCCGGGGCTTAGGTAAGTTATCATATGTCACAAAATCGTTAAAGCTCCTGTTCAAAAATGATGCTCCGAAATCAACTTCTGTCACCTCAGTGCTACATATTGGAATGGTACCTAAAGTTTAAAGCAGAAATTGGGGCACTTTTGAAATTTTCATTTTTGACCAATTCGATAGGTCCGGGGCTTAGGTAAGTTATCATATGTCACAAAACCGTTAAAGCTCCTGTTCAAAAATTATGCTCCGAAATCAACTTCTGTCACCTCAGTGATACATATTGGAATGGTACCTAAAGTTTAAAGCAGAAATTGGGGCACTTTTGAAATTTTCATTTTTGACCAATTCGATAGGTCCGGGCCTTAGGTAAGTTATCTTATGTCACAAAACCGTTAAAGCTCCTGTTCAAAAATTATGCTCCAAAATCAACTTCTGTCACCTCAGTGATACATATTGGAATGGTACCTACAGTTTAAAGCAGAAATAGGGGCACTTTTGAAATTTTCATTTTTGACCAATTCGATAGGTCTGGGCCTTAGGTAAGTTATCATATGTCACAAAACCGTTAAAGCTCCTGTTCAAAAATTATGCTCCAAAATCAACTTCTGTCACCTCAGTGATACATATTGGAATGGTACCTAAAGTTTAAAGCAGAAATTGGGGCACTTTTGAAATTTTCATTTTTGACCAATTCGATAGGTCCGGGGCTTAGGTAAGTTATCATATGTCACAAAACCGTTAAAGCTCCTGTTCAAAAATGATGCTCCGAAATCAACTTCTGTCACCTCAGTGCTACATATTGGAATGGTACCTAAAGTTTAAAGCATAAAAAGGGGCACTTTTGAAATTTTCATTTTTGACCAATTCGATAGGTTCGGGGCTTAGGTAATTTATCATATGTCCCAAAACCGTTAAAGCTCCTGTTCAAAAATTATGCTCCGAAATCAACTTCTGTCACCTCAGTGCTACATATTGGAATGGTAACTAAAGTTTAAAGCAGAAATTGGGGCACTTTTAAAATTTTCATTTTTGACCAATTCGATAGGTCCGGGGCTTAGGTAAGTTATCATATGTCACAAAACCGTTAAAGCTCCTGTTCAAAAATTATGGTCCAAAATCAACTTCTGTCACCTCAGTGATACATTTTGGTATGGTACCTATAGTTTAAAGCAGAAATAGGGGCACTTTTAAAATTTTCATTTTTGACCAATTCGATAGGTCCGGGGCTTAGGTAAGTTATCATATGTCACAAAATCGTTAAAGCTCCTGTTCAAAAATGATGCTCCGAATTCAACTTCTGTCACCTCAGTGTTACATATTGGAATGGTACCTAAAGTTTAAAGCATAAATAGGGGTACTTTAGAAATTTTCATTTTTGACCAATTCGATAGGTCTGGGGCTTAGGTAAGTTATCATATGTCACAAAACCATTAAAGCTCCTGTTCAAAAATTATGCTCCGAAATCAACTTCTGTCACCTCAGTGCTACATATTGGAATGGTACCTAAAGTTTAAAGCAGAAATTGGGGCACTTTTGAAATTTTCATTTTTGACCAATTCGATAGGTCCGGGGCTTAGGTAAGTTATCATATGTCACAAAATCGTTAAAGCTCCTGTTCAAAAATGATCCTCCGAAATCAACTTCTGTCACCTCAGTGCTACATATTGGAATGGTACCTAAAGTTTAAAGCAGAAATTGGGGCACTTTTGAAATTTTCATTTTTGACCAATTCGATAGGTCCGGGGCTTAGGTAAGTTATCATATGTCACAAAACCGTTAAAGCTCCTGTTCAAAAATTTTGCTCCAAAATCAACTTCTGTCACCTCAGTGCTACATATTGGAATGGTACCTAAAGTTTAAAGCAGAAATTGGGGCACTTTTGACATTTTCATTTTTGACCAATTCGATAGGTCTGGGCCTTAGGTAAGTTATCATATGTCACAAAACCGTTAAAGCTCCTGTTCAAAAATTATGCTCCAAAATCAACTTCTGGCACCTCAGTGCTACATATTGGAATGGTACCTAAAGTTTAAAGCATAAATAGGGGCACTTTAGAAATTTTCATTTTTGACCAATTCGATAGGTCCGGGGCTTAGGTAAGTTATCATATGTCACAAAACCGTTAAAGCTCCTGTTCAAAAATGATGCTCCAAAATCAACTTCTGGCACCTCAGTGCTACATATTGGAATGGTACCTAAAGTTTAAAGCATAAATAGGGGCACTTTAGAAATTTTCATTTTTGACCAATTCGATAGGTCCGGGGCTTAGGTAAGTTATCATATGTCACAAAACCGTTAAAGCTCCTGTTCAAAAATGATGCTCCGAAATCAACTTCTGTCACCTCAGTGCTATATATTGGAATGGTACCTAAAGTTTAAAGCAGAAATTGGGGCACTTTTGACATTTTCATTTTTGACCAATTCGATAGGTCTGGGGCTTAGGTAAGTTATCATATGTCACAAAACCGTTAAAGCTCCTGTTCAAAATTATGCTCCGAAATCAACTTCTGTCACCTCAGTGCCACATATTGGAATGGTACCTAAAGTTTATAGCAGAAATTGGGGCACTTTTGAAATTTTCATTTTTGACCAATTCGATAGGTCCGGGGCTTAGGTAAGTTATCATATGTCACAAAATCGTTAAAGCTCCTGTTCAAAAATGATGCTCCGAAATCAACTTCTGTCACCTCAGTGCTACATATTGGAATGGTACCTAAAGTTTAAAGCAGAAATTGGGGCACTTTTGACATTTTCATTTTTGACCAATTCGATAGGTCTGGGGCTTAGGTAAGTTATCATATGTCACAAAACCATTAAAGCTCCTGTTCAAAAATTATGCTCCGAAATCAACTTCTGTCACCTCAGTGCTACATATTGGAATGGTACCTAAAGTTTAAAGCAGAAATTGGGGCACTTTTGAAATTTTCATTTTTGACCAATTCGATAGGTCCGGGGCTTAGGTAAGTTATCATATGTCACAAAATCGTTAAAGCTCCTGTTCAAAAATGATGTTTCGAAATCAACTTCTGTCACCTCAGTGCTACATATTGGAATGGTACCTAAAGTTTAAAGCAGAAATTAGGGCACTTTTGAAAGTTTCATTTTTGACCAATTCGATAGGTCCGGGGCTTAGGTAAGTTATCATATGTCACAAAACCGTTAAAGCTCCTGTTCAAAAATGATGCTCCGAAATCAACTTCTGTCACCTCAGTGCTATATATTGGAATGGTACCTAAAGTTTAAAGCAGAAATTGGGGCACTTTTGACATTTTCATTTTTGACCAATTCGATAGGTCTGGGGCTTAGGTAAGTTATCATATGTCACAAAACCATTAAAGCTCCTGTTCAAAAATTATGCTCCGAAATCAACTTCTGTCACCTCAGTGCTACATATTGGAATGGTACCTAAAGTTTATAGCAGAAATTGGGGCACTTTTGAAATTTTCATTTTTGACCAATTCGATAGGTCCGGGGCTTAGGTAAGTTATCATATGTCACAAAATCGTTAAAGCTCCTGTTCAAAAATGATGCTCCGAAATCAACTTCTGTCACCTCAGTGCTACATATTGGAATGGTACCTAAAGTTTAAAGCAGAAATTGGGGCACTTTTGAAATTTTCATTTTTGACCAATTCGATAGGTCCGGGGCTTAGGTAAGTTATCATATGTCACAAAATCGTTAAAGCTCCTGTTTAAAAAATGATCCTCCGAAATCAACTTCTGTCACCTCAGTGATACATATTGGAATGGTACCTAAAGTTTAAAGCAGAAATTGGGGCACTTTTGAAATTTTCATTTTTGACCAATTCGATAGGTCCGGGGCTTAGGTAAGTTATCATATGTCACAAAACCGTTAAAGCTCCTGTTCAAAAATTATGCTCCGAAATCAACTTCTGTCACCTCAGTGATACATATTGGAATGGTACCTAAAGTTTATAGCAGAAATTGGGGCACTTTTGAAATTTTCATTTTTGACCAATTCGATAGGTCCGGGGCTTAGGTAAGTTATCATATGTCACAAAACCGTTAAAGCTCCTGTTCAAAAATTATGCTCCGAAATCAACTTCTGTCACCTCAGTGATACATATTGGAATGGTACCTAAAGTTTATAGCAGAAATTGGGGCACTTTTGAAATTTTCATTTTTGACCAATTCGATAGGTCCGGGGCTTAGGTAAGTTATCATATGTCACAAAACCGTTAAAGCTCCTGTTCAAAAATTATGCTCCGAAATCAACTTCTGTCACCTCAGTGATACATATTGGAATGGTACCTAAAGTTTAAAGCAGAAATTGGGGCACTTTTGAAATTTAAATTTTTGACCAATTCGATAGGTCCGGGCCTTAGGTAAGTTATCATATGTCACAAAACCGTTAAAGCTCCTGTTCAAAAATTTTGCTCCAAAATCAACTTCTGTCACCTCAGTGATACATATTGGAATGGTACCTAAAGTTTAAAGCAGAAATTGGGGCACTTTTGAAATTTTCATTTTTGACCAATTCGATAGGTCCGGGGCTTAGGTAAGTTATCATATGTCACAAAATCGTTAAAGCTCCTGTTCAAAAATGATGCTCCGAAATCAACTTCTGTCACCTCAGTGCTACATATTGGAATGGTACCTAAAGTTTAAAGCAGAAATTGGGGCACTTTTGACATTTTCATTTTTGACCAATTCGATAGGTCTGGGGCTTAGGTTAGTTATCATATGTCACAAAACCATTAAAGCTCCTGTTCAAAAATTATGCTCCGAAATCAACTTCTGTCACCTCAGTGCTACATATTGGAATGGTACCTAAAGTTTAAAGCAGAAATTGGGGCACTTTTGAAATTTTCATTTTTGACCAATTCGATAGGTCCGGGGCTTAGGTAAGTTATCATATGTCACAAAATCGTTAAAGCTCCTGTTCAAAAATGATGTTTCGAAATCAACTTCTGTCACCTCAGTGCTACATATTGGAATGGTACCTAAAGTTTAAAGCAGAAATTAGGGCACTTTTGAAAGTTTCATTTTTGACCAATTCGATAGGTCCGGGGCTTAGGTAAGTTATCATATGTCACAAAACCGTTAAAGCTCCTGTTCAAAAATGATGCTCCGAAATCAACTTCTGTCACCTCAGTGCTATATATTGGAATGGTACCTAAAGTTTAAAGCAGAAATTGGGGCACTTTTGACATTTTCATTTTTGACCAATTCGATAGGTCTGGGGCTTAGGTAAGTTATCATATGTCACAAAACCATTAAAGCTCCTGTTCAAAAATTATGCTCCGAAATCAACTTCTGTCACCTCAGTGCTACATATTGGAATGGTACCTAAAGTTTATAGCAGAAATTGGGGCACTTTTGAAATTTTCATTTTTGACCAATTCGATAGGTCCGGGGCTTAGGTAAGTTATCATATGTCACAAAATCGTTAAAGCTCCTGTTCAAAAATGATGCTCCGAAATCAACTTCTGTCACCTCAGTGCTACATATTGGAATGGTACCTAAAGTTTAAAGCAGAAATTGGGGCACTTTTGACATTTTCATTTTTGACCAATTCGATAGGTCTGGGGCTTAGGTAAGTTATCATATGTCACAAAACCATTAAAGCTCCTGTTCAAAAATTATGCTCCGAAATCAACTTCTGTCACCTCAGTGCTACATATTGGAATGGTACCTAAAGTTTAAAGCAGAAATTGGGGCACTTTTGAAATTTTCATTTTTGACCAATTCGATAGGTCCGGGGCTTAGGTAAGTTATCATATGTCACAAAATCGTTAAAGCTCCTGTTTAAAAAATGATCCTCCGAAATCAACTTCTGTCACCTCAGTGATACATATTGGAATGGTACCTAAAGTTTAAAACATAAATAGGGGCACTTTAGAAATTTTCATTTTTGACCAATTCGATAGGTCCAGGGCTTAGGTAAGTTATCATATGTCACAAAACCGTTAAAGCTCCTGTTCAAAAATGATGCTCCGAAATCAACTTCTGTCACCTCAGTGCTATATATTGGAATGGTACCTAAAGTTTAAAGCAGAAATTGGGGCACTTTTGACATTTTCATTTTTGACCAATTCGATAGGTCTGGGGCTTAGGTAAGTTATCATATGTCACAAAACCGTTAAAGCTCCTGTTCAAAAATGATGCTCCGAAATCAACTTCTGTCACCTCAGTGCTACATATTGGAATGGTACCTAAAGTTTAAAGCAGAAATTGGGGCACTTTTGAAATTTTCATTTTTGACCAATTCGATAGGTCCGGGGCTTAGGTAAGTTATCATATGTCACAAAACCGTTAAAGCTCCTGTTCAAAAATGATGCTCCGAAATCAACTTCTGTCACCTCAGTGATACATATTGGAATGGTACCTAAAGTTTAAAGCAGAAATTGGGGCACTTTTGAAATTTTCATTTTTGACCAATTCGATAGGTCCGGGGCTTAGGTAAGTTATCATATGTCACAAAACCGTTAAAGCTCCTGTTCAAAAATTATGCTCCGAAATCAACTTCTGTCACCTCAGTGCTACATATTGGAATGGTACCTAAAGTTTAAAGCAGAAATTGGGGCACTTTTGAAATGTTCATTTTTGACCAATTCGATAGGTCTGGGCCTTAGGTAAGTTATCATATGTCACAAAACCGTTAAAGCTCCTGTTCAAAAATGATGCTCCAAAATCAACTTCTGTCACCTCAGTGATACATATTGGAATGGTACCTAAAGTTTAAAGCAAAAATTGGGGCACTTTTGAAATTTTCATTTTTGACCAATTCGATAGGTCCGGGGCTTAGGTAAGTTATCATATGTCACAAAACCGTTAAAGCTCCTGTTCAAAAGTGATGCTCCAAAATCAACTTCTGGCACCTCAGTGCTACATATTGGAATGGTACCTAAAGTTTAAAGCATAAATAGGGGCACTTTAGAAATTTTCATTTTTGACAAATTCGATAGGTCCGGGGCTTAGGTAAGTTATCATATGTCACAAAACCGTTAAAGCTCCTGTTCAAAAATGATGCTCCGAAATCAACTTCTGTCACCTCAGTGCTATATATTGGAATGGTACCTAAAGTTTAAAGCAGAAATTGGGGCACTTTTGACATTTTCATTTTTGACCAATTCGATAGGTCTGGGGCTTAGGTAAGTTATCATATGTCACAAAACCGTTAAAGCTCCTGTTCAAAAATGATGCTCCAAAATCAACTTCTGGCACCTCAGTGCTACATATTGGAATGGTACCTAAAGTTTAAAGCATAAATTGGGGCACTTTAGAAATTTTCATTTTTGACCAATTCGATAGGTCCGGGGCTTAGGTAAGTTATCATATGTCACAAAACCGTTAAAGCTCCTGTTAAAAAATGATGCTCCGAAATCAACTTCTGTCACCTCAGTGCTATTTATTGGAATGGTACCTAAAGTTTAAAGCAGAAATTGGGGCACTTTTGACATTTTCATTTTTTGACCAATTCGATAGGTCTGGGGCTTAGGTAAGTTATCATATGTCACAAAACCATTAAAGCTCCTGTTCAAAAATTATGCTCCGAAATCAACTTCTGTCACCTCAGTGCTACATATTGGAATGGTACCTAAAGTTTAAAGCAGAAATTGGGGCACTTTTGAAATTTTCATTTTTGACCAATTCGATAGGTCCGGGGCTTAGGTAAGTTATCATATGTCACAAAATCGTTAAAGCTCCTGTTCAAAAATGATGCTCCGAAATCAACTTCTGTCACCTCTGTGCTACATATTGGAATGGTACCTAAAGTTTAAAGCAGAAATTGGGGCACTTTTGAAATTTTCATTTTTGACCAATTCGATAGGTCCGGGGCTTAGCTAAGTTATCATATGTCACAAAACCGTTAAAGCTCCTGTTCAAAAATTATGCTCCGAAATCAACTTCTGTCACCTCAGTGATACATATTGGAATGGTACCTAAAGTTTAAAGCAGAAATTGGGGCACTTTTGAAATTTTCATTTTTGACCAATTCGATAGGTCCGGGCCTTAGGTAAGTTATCTTATGTCACAAAACCGTTAAAGCTCCTGTTCAAAAATTATGCTCCAAAATCAACTTCTGTCACCTCAGTGATACATATTGGAATGGTACCTAAAGTTTAAAGCAGAAATTGGGGCACTTTTGAAATTTTCATTTTTGACCAATTCGATAGGTCCGGGGCTTAGGTAAGTTATCATATGTCACAAAATCGTTAAAGCTCCTGTTCAAAAATGATGCTCCGAAATCAACTTCTGTCACCTCAGTGCTACATATTGGAATGGTACCTAAAGTTTAAAGCAGAAATTGGGGCACTTTTGAAATTTTCATTTTTGACCAATTCGATAGGTCCGGGGCTTAGGTAAGTTATCATATGTCACAAAACCGTTAAAGCTCCTGTTCAAAAATTATGCTCCGAAATCAACTTCTGTCACCTCAGTGATACATATTGGAATGGTACCTAAAGTTTAAAGCAGAAATTGGGGCACTTTTGAAATTTTCATTTTTGACCAATTCGATAGGTCCGGGCCTTAGGTAAGTTATCTTATGTCACAAAACCGTTAAAGCTCCTGTTCAAAAATTATGCTCCAAAATCAACTTCTGTCACCTCAGTGATACATATTGGAATGGTACCTAAAGTTTAAAGCAGAAATAGGGGCACTTTTGAAATTTTCATTTTTGACCAATTCGATAGGTCTGGGCCTTAGGTAAGTTATCATATGTCACAAAACCGTTAAAGCTCCTGTTCAAAAATTATGCTCCAAAATCAACTTCTGTCACCTCAGTGATACATATTGGAATGGTACCTAAAGTTTAAAGCAGAAATTGGGGCACTTTTGAAATTTTCATTTTTGACCAATTCGATAGGTCCGGGGCTTAGGTAAGTTATCATATGTCACAAAACCGTTAAAGCTCCTGTTCAAAAATGATGCTCCGAAATCAACTTCTGTCACCTCAGTGCTACATATTGGAATGGTACCTAAAGTTTAAAGCATAAAAAGGGGCACTTTTGAAATTTTCATTTTTGACCAATTCGATAGGTTCGGGGCTTAGGTAATTTATCATATGTCCCAAAACCGTTAAAGCTCCTGTTCAAAAATTATGCTCCGAAATCAACTTCTGTCACCTCAGTGCTACATATTGGAATGGTAACTAAAGTTTAAAGCAGAAATTGGGGCACTTTTAAAATTTTAATTTTTGACCAATTCGATAGGTCCGGGGCTTAGGTAAGTTATCATATGTCACAAAACCGTTAAAGCTCCTGTTCAAAAATTATGGTCCAAAATCAACTTCTGTCACCTCAGTGATACATTTTGGTATGGTACCTATAGTTTAAAGCAGAAATAGGGGCACTTTTAAAATTTTCATTTTTGACCAATTCGATAGGTCCGGGGCTTAGGTAAGTTATCATATGTCACAAAATCGTTAAAGCTCCTGTTCAAAAATGATGCTCCGAAATCAACTTCTGTCACCTCAGTGTTACATATTGGAATGGTACCTAAAGTTTAAAGCATAAATAGGGGTACTTTAGAAATTTTCATTTTTGACCAATTCGATAGGTCTGGGGCTTAGGTAAATTATCATATGTCACAAAACCATTAAAGCTCCTGTTCAAAAATTATGCTCCGAAATCAACTTCTGTCACCTCAGTGCTACATATTGGAATGGTACCTAAAGTTTAAAGCAGAAATTGGGGCACTTTTGAAATTTTCATTTTTGACCAATTCGATAGGTTCGGGGCTTAGGTAAGTTATCATATGTCACAAAACCGTTAAAGCTCCTGTTCAAAAATGATGCTCCGAAATCAACTTCTGTCACCTCAGTGCTATATATTGGAATGGTACCTAAAGTTTAAAGCAGAAATTGGGGCACTTTTGACATTTTCATTTTTGACCAATTCGATAGGTTTGGGGCTTAGGTAAGTTATCATATGCCACAAAACCATTAAAGCTCCTGTTCAAAAATTATGCTCCGAAATCAACTTCTGTCACCTCAGTGCTACATATTGGAATGGTACCTAAAGTTTAAAGCAGAAATTGGGGCACTTTTGAAATTTTCATTTTTGACCAATTCGATAGGTCCGGGGCTTAGGTAAGTTATCATATGTCACAAAATCGTTAAAGCTCCTGTTCAAAAATGATCCTCCGAAATCAACTTCTGTCACCTCAGTGCTACATATTGGAATGGTACCTAAAGTTTAAAGCAGAAATTGGGGCACTTTTGAAATTTTCATTTTTGACCAATTCGATAGGTCCGGGGCTTAGGTAAGTTATCATATGTCACAAAACCGTTAAAGCTCCTGTTCAAAAATTATGCTCCGAAATCAACTTCTGTCACCTCAGTGATACATATTGGAATGGAACCTAAAGTTTAAAGCAGAAATTGGGGCACTTTTGAAATTTTAATTTTTGACCAATTCGATAGGTCCGGGCCTTAGGTAAGTTATCATATGTCACAAAACCGTTAAAGCTCCTGTTAAAAAATTTTGCTCCAAAATCAACTTCTGTCACCTCAGTGCTACATATTGGAATGGTACCTAAAGTTTAAAGCAGAAATTGGGGCACTTTTAAAATTTTCATTTTTGACCAATTCGATAGGTCCGGGGCTTAGGTAAGTTATCATATGTCACAAAACCGTTAAAGCTCCTGTTCAAAAATGATGCTCCGAAATCAACTTCTGTCACCTCAGTGCTATATATTGGAATGGTACCTAAAGTTTAAAGCAGAAATTGGGGCACTTTTGACATTTTCATTTTTGACCAATTCGATAGGTCTGGGGCTTAGGTAAGTTATCATATGTCACAAAACCGTTAAAGCTCCTGTTCAAAATTATGCTCCGAAATCAACTTCTGTCACCTCAGTGCCACATATTGGAATGGTACCTAAAGTTTATAGCAGAAATTGGGGCACTTTTGAAATTTTCATTTTTGACCAATTCGATAGGTCCGGGGCTTAGGTAAGTTATCATATGTCACAAAATCGTTAAAGCTCCTGTTCAAAAATGATGCTCCGAAATCAACTTCTGTCACCTCAGTGCTACATATTGGAATGGTACCTAAAGTTTAAAGCAGAAATTGGGGCACTTTTGACATTTTCATTTTTGACCAATTCGATAGGTCTGGGGCTTAGGTAAGTTATCATATGTCACAAAACCATTAAAGCTCCTGTTCAAAAATGATGCTCCGAAATCAACTTCTGTCACCTCAGTGCTACATATTGGAATGGTACCTAAAGTTTAAAGCAGAAATTGGGGCACTTTTGAAATTTTCATTTTTGACCAATTCGATAGGTCCGGGGCTTAGGTAAGTTATCATATGTCACAAAATCGTTAAAGCTCCTGTTCAAAAATGATGTTTCGAAATCAACTTCTGTCACCTCAGTGCTACATATTGGAATGGTACCTAAAGTTTAAAGCAGAAATTAGGGCACTTTTGAAAGTTTCATTTTTGACCAATTCGATAGGTCCGGGGCTTAGGTAAGTTATCATATGTCACAAAACCGTTAAAGCTCCTGTTCAAAAATGATGCTCCGAAATCAACTTCTGTCACCTCAGTGCTATATATTGGAATGGTACCTAAAGTTTAAAGCAGAAATTGGGGCACTTTTGACATTTTCATTTTTGACCAATTCGATAGGTCTGGGGCTTAGGTAAGTTATCATATGTCACAAAACCATTAAAGCTCCTGTTCAAAAATTATGCTCCGAAATCAACTTCTGTCACCTCAGTGCTACATATTGGAATGGTACCTAAAGTTTATAGCAGAAATTGGGGCACTTTTGAAATTTTCATTTTTGACCAATTCGATAGGTCCGGGGCTTAGGTAAGTTATCATATGTCACAAAATCGTTAAAGCTCCTGTTCAAAAATGATGCTCCGAAATCAACTTCTGTCACCTCAGTGCTACATATTGGAATGGTACCTAAAGTTTAAAGCAGAAATTGGGGCACTTTTGACATTTTCATTTTTGACCAATTCGATAGGTCTGGGGCTTAGGTAAGTTATCATATGTCACAAAACCATTAAAGCTCCTGTTCAAAAATTATGCTCCGAAATCAACTTCTGTCACCTCAGTGCTACATATTGGAATGGTACCTAAAGTTTAAAGCAGAAATTGGGGCACTTTTGAAATTTTCATTTTTGACCAATTCGATAGGTCCGGGGCTTAGGTAAGTTATCATATGTCACAAAATCGTTAAAGCTCCTGTTCAAAAATGATCCTCCGAAATCAACTTCTGTCACCTCAGTGCTACATATTGGAATGGTACCTAAAGTTTAAAGCAGAAATTGGGGCACTTTTGAAATTTTCATTTTTGACCAATTCGATAGGTCCGGGGCTTAGGTAAGTTATCATATGTCACAAAACCGTTAAAGCTCCTGTTCAAAAATTATGGTCCAAAATCAACTTCTGTCACCTCAGTGATACATTTTGGTATGGTACCTATAGTTTAAAGCAGAAATAGGGGCACTTTTAAAATTTTCATTTTTGACCAATTCGATAGGTCCGGGGCTTAGGTAAGTTATCATATGTCACAAAATCGTTAAAGCTCCTGTTCAAAAATGATGCTCCGAAATCAACTTCTGTCACCTCAGTGTTACATATTGGAATGGTACCTAAAGTTTAAAGCATAAATAGGGGTACTTTAGAAATTTTCATTTTTGACCAATTCGATAGGTCTGGGGCTTAGGTAAGTTATCATATGTCACAAAACCATTAAAGCTCCTGTTCAAAAATTATGCTCCGAAATCAACTTCTGTCACCTCAGTGCTACATATTGGAATGGTACCTAAAGTTTAAAGCAGAAATTGGGGCACTTTTGAAATTTTCATTTTTGACCAATTCGATAGGTTCGGGGCTTAGGTAAGTTATCATATGTCACAAAACCGTTAAAGCTCCTGTTCAAAAATGATGCTCCGAAATCAACTTCTGTCACCTCAGTGCTATATATTGGAATGGTACCTAAAGTTTAAAGCAGAAATTGGGGCACTTTTGACATTTTCATTTTTGACCAATTCGATAGGTCCGGGGCTTAGGTAAGTTATCATATGTCACAAAACCATTAAAGCTCCTGTTCAAAAATTATGCTCCGAAATCAACTTCTGTCACCTCAGTGCTACATATTGGAATGGTACCTAAAGTTTAAAGCAGAAATTGGGGCACTTTTGAAATTTTCATTTTTGACCAATTCGATAGGTCCGGGGCTTAGGTAAGTTATCATATGTCACAAAATCGTTAAAGCTCCTGTTCAAAAATGATCCTCCGAAATCAACTTCTGTCACCTCAGTGCTACATATTGGAATGGTACCTAAAGTTTAAAGCAGAAATTGGGGCACTTTTGAAATTTTCATTTTTGACCAATTCGATAGGTCCGGGGCTTAGGTAAGTTATCATATGTCACAAAACCGTTAAAGCTCCTGTTCAAAAATTATGCTCCGAAATCAACTTCTGTCACCTCAGTGATACATATTGGAATGGAACCTAAAGTTTAAAGCAGAAATTGGGGCACTTTTGAAATTTTAATTTTTGACCAATTCGATAGGTCCGGGCCTTAGGTAAGTTATCATATGTCACAAAACCGTTAAAGCTCCTGTTAAAAAATTTTGCTCCAAAATCAACTTCTGTCACCTCAGTGCTACATATTGGAATGGTACCTAAAGTTTAAAGCAGAAATTGGGGCACTTTTGACATTTTCATTTTTGACCAATTCGATAGGTCTGGGCCTTAGGTAAGTTATCATATGTCACAAAACCGTTAAAGCTCCTGTTCAAAAATGATGCTCCAAAATCAACTTCTGGCACCTCAGTGCTACATATTGGAATGGTACCTAAAGTTTAAAGCATAAATAGGGGCACTTTAGAAATTTTCATTTTTGACCAATTCGATAGGTCCGGGGCTTAGGTAAGTTATCATATGTCACAAAACCGTTAAAGCTCCTGTTCAAAAATGATGCTCCGAAATCAACTTCTGTCACCTCAGTGCTATATATTGGAATGGTACCTAAAGTTTAAAGCAGAAATTGGGGCACTTTTGACATTTTCATTTTTGACCAATTCGATAGGTCTGGGGCTTAGGTAAGTTATCATATGTCACAAAACCGTTAAAGCTCCTGTTCAAAATTATGCTCCGAAATCAACTTCTGTCACCTCAGTGCCACATATTGGAATGGTACCTAAAGTTTATAGCAGAAATTGGGGCACTTTTGAAATTTTCATTTTTGACCAATTCGATAGGTCCGGGGCTTAGGTAAGTTATCATATGTCACAAAATCGTTAAAGCTCCTGTTCAAAAATGATGCTCCGAAATCAACTTCTGTCACCTCAGTGCTACATATTGGAATGGTACCTAAAGTTTAAAGCAGAAATTGGGGCACTTTTGACATTTTCATTTTTGACCAATTCGATAGGTCTGGGGCTTAGGTAAGTTATCATATGTCACAAAACCATTAAAGCTCCTGTTCAAAAATTATGCTCCGAAATCAACTTCTGTCACCTCAGTGCTACATATTGGAATGGTACCTAAAGTTTAAAGCAGAAATTGGGGCACTTTTGAAATTTTCATTTTTGACCAATTCGATAGGTCCGGGGCTTAGGTAAGTTATCATATGTCACAAAATCGTTAAAGCTCCTGTTCAAAAATGATGTTTCGAAATCAACTTCTGTCACCTCAGTGCTACATATTGGAATGGTACCTAAAGTTTAAAGCAGAAATTAGGGCACTTTTGAAAGTTTCATTTTTGACCAATTCGATAGGTCCGGGGCTTAGGTAAGTTATCATATGTCACAAAACCGTTAAAGCTCCTGTTCAAAAATGATGCTCCGAAATCAACTTCTGTCACCTCAGTGCTATATATTGGAATGGTACCTAAAGTTTAAAGCAGAAATTGGGGCACTTTTGACATTTTCATTTTTGACCAATTCGATAGGTCTGGGGCTTAGGTAAGTTATCATATGTCACAAAACCATTAAAGCTCCTGTTCAAAAATTATGCTCCGAAATCAACTTCTGTCACCTCAGTGCTACATATTGGAATGGTACCTAAAGTTTATAGCAGAAATTGGGGCACTTTTGAAATTTTCATTTTTGACCAATTCGATAGGTCCGGGGCTTAGGTAAGTTATCATATGTCACAAAATCGTTAAAGCTCCTGTTCAAAAATGATGCTCCGAAATCAACTTCTGTCACCTCAGTGCTACATATTGGAATGGTACCTAAAGTTTAAAGCAGAAATTGGGGCACTTTTGACATTTTCATTTTTGACCAATTCGATAGGTCTGGGGCTTAGGTAAGTTATCATATGTCACAAAACCATTAAAGCTCCTGTTCAAAAATTATGCTCCGAAATCAACTTCTGTCACCTCAGTGCTACATATTGGAATGGTACCTAAAGTTTAAAGCAGAAATTGGGGCACTTTTGAAATTTTCATTTTTGACCAATTCGATAGGTCCGGGGCTTAGGTAAGTTATCATATGTCACAAAATCGTTAAAGCTCCTGTTCAAAAATGATCCTCCGAAATCAACTTCTGTCACCTCAGTGCTACATATTGGAATGGTACCTAAAGTTTAAAGCAGAAATTGGGGCACTTTTGAAATTTTCATTTTTGACCAATTCGATAGGTCCGGGGCTTAGGTAAGTTATCATATGTCACAAAACCGTTAAAGCTCCTGTTCAAAAATTATGGTCCAAAATCAACTTCTGTCACCTCAGTGATACATTTTGGTATGGTACCTATAGTTTAAAGCAGAAATAGGGGCACTTTTAAAATTTTCATTTTTGACCAATTCGATAGGTCCGGGGCTTAGGTAAGTTATCATATGTCACAAAATCGTTAAAGCTCCTGTTCAAAAATGATGCTCCGAAATCAACTTCTGTCACCTCAGTGTTACATATTGGAATGGTACCTAAAGTTTAAAGCATAAATAGGGGTACTTTAGAAATTTTCATTTTTGACCAATTCGATAGGTCTGGGGCTTAGGTAAGTTATCATATGTCACAAAACCATTAAAGCTCCTGTTCAAAAATTATGCTCCGAAATCAACTTCTGTCACCTCAGTGCTACATATTGGAATGGTACCTAAAGTTTAAAGCAGAAATTGGGGCACTTTTGAAATTTTCATTTTTGACCAATTCGATAGGTTCGGGGCTTAGGTAAGTTATCATATGTCACAAAACCGTTAAAGCTCCTGTTCAAAAATGATGCTCCGAAATCAACTTCTGTCACCTCAGTGCTATATATTGGAATGGTACCTAAAGTTTAAAGCAGAAATTGGGGCACTTTTGACATTTTCATTTTTGACCAATTCGATAGGTCCGGGGCTTAGGTAAGTTATCATATGTCACAAAACCATTAAAGCTCCTGTTCAAAAATTATGCTCCGAAATCAACTTCTGTCACCTCAGTGCTACATATTGGAATGGTACCTAAAGTTTAAAGCAGAAATTGGGGCACTTTTGAAATTTTCATTTTTGACCAATTCGATAGGTCCGGGGCTTAGGTAAGTTATCATATGTCACAAAATCGTTAAAGCTCCTGTTCAAAAATGATCCTCCGAAATCAACTTCTGTCACCTCAGTGCTACATATTGGAATGGTACCTAAAGTTTAAAGCAGAAATTGGGGCACTTTTGAAATTTTCATTTTTGACCAATTCGATAGGTCCGGGGCTTAGGTAAGTTATCATATGTCACAAAACCGTTAAAGCTCCTGTTCAAAAATTATGCTCCGAAATCAACTTCTGTCACCTCAGTGATACATATTGGAATGGAACCTAAAGTTTAAAGCAGAAATTGGGGCACTTTTGAAATTTTAATTTTTGACCAATTCGATAGGTCCGGGCCTTAGGTAAGTTATCATATGTCACAAAACCGTTAAAGCTCCTGTTAAAAAATTTTGCTCCAAAATCAACTTCTGTCACCTCAGTGCTACATATTGGAATGGTACCTAAAGTTTAAAGCAGAAATTGGGGCACTTTTGACATTTTCATTTTTGACCAATTCGATAGGTCTGGGCCTTAGGTAAGTTATCATATGTCACAAAACCGTTAAAGCTCCTGTTCAAAAATGATGCTCCAAAATCAACTTCTGGCACCTCAGTGCTACATATTGGAATGGTACCTAAAGTTTAAAGCATAAATAGGGGCACTTTAGAAATTTTCATTTTTGACCAATTCGATAGGTCCGGGGCTTAGGTAAGTTATCATATGTCACAAAACCGTTAAAGCTCCTGTTCAAAAATGATGCTCCGAAATCAACTTCTGTCACCTCAGTGCTATATATTGGAATGGTACCTAAAGTTTAAAGCAGAAATTGGGGCACTTTTGACATTTTCATTTTTGACCAATTCGATAGGTCTGGGGCTTAGGTAAGTTATCATATGTCACAAAACCGTTAAAGCTCCTGTTCAAAATTATGCTCCGAAATCAACTTCTGTCACCTCAGTGCCACATATTGGAATGGTACCTAAAGTTTATAGCAGAAATTGGGGCACTTTTGAAATTTTCATTTTTGACCAATTCGATAGGTCCGGGGCTTAGGTAAGTTATCATATGTCACAAAATCGTTAAAGCTCCTGTTCAAAAATGATGCTCCGAAATCAACTTCTGTCACCTCAGTGCTACATATTGGAATGGTACCTAAAGTTTAAAGCAGAAATTGGGGCACTTTTGACATTTTCATTTTTGACCAATTCGATAGGTCTGGGGCTTAGGTAAGTTATCATATGTCACAAAACCATTAAAGCTCCTGTTCAAAAATTATGCTCCGAAATCAACTTCTGTCACCTCAGTGCTACATATTGGAATGGTACCTAAAGTTTAAAGCAGAAATTGGGGCACTTTTGAAATTTTCATTTTTGACCAATTCGATAGGTCCGGGGCTTAGGTAAGTTATCATATGTCACAAAATCGTTAAAGCTCCTGTTCAAAAATGATGTTTCGAAATCAACTTCTGTCACCTCAGTGCTACATATTGGAATGGTACCTAAAGTTTAAAGCAGAAATTAGGGCACTTTTGAAAGTTTCATTTTTGACCAATTCGATAGGTCCGGGGCTTAGGTAAGTTATCATATGTCACAAAACCGTTAAAGCTCCTGTTCAAAAATGATGCTCCGAAATCAACTTCTGTCACCTCAGTGCTATATATTGGAATGGTACCTAAAGTTTAAAGCAGAAATTGGGGCACTTTTGACATTTTCATTTTTGACCAATTCGATAGGTCTGGGGCTTAGGTAAGTTATCATATGTCACAAAACCATTAAAGCTCCTGTTCAAAAATTATGCTCCGAAATCAACTTCTGTCACCTCAGTGCTACATATTGGAATGGTACCTAAAGTTTATAGCAGAAATTGGGGCACTTTTGAAATTTTCATTTTTGACCAATTCGATAGGTCCGGGGCTTAGGTAAGTTATCATATGTCACAAAATCGTTAAAGCTCCTGTTCAAAAATGATGCTCCGAAATCAACTTCTGTCACCTCAGTGCTACATATTGGAATGGTACCTAAAGTTTAAAGCAGAAATTGGGGCACTTTTGACATTTTCATTTTTGACCAATTCGATAGGTCTGGGGCTTAGGTAAGTTATCATATGTCACAAAATCGTTAAAGCTCCTGTTCAAAAATGATGCTCCGAAATCAACTTCTGTCACCTCAGTGCTACATATTGGAATGGTACCTAAAGTTTAAAGCAGAAATTGGGGCACTTTTGACATTTTCATTTTTGACCAATTCGATAGGTCTGGGGCTTAGGTAAGTTATCATATGTCACAAAACCGTTAAAGCTCCTGTTCAAAAATTATGCTCCGAAATCAACTTCTGTCACCTCAGTGATACATATTGGAATGGTACCTAAAGTTTAAAGCAGAAATTGGGGCACTTTTGAAATTTTCATTTTTGACCAATTCGATAGGTCCGGGCCTTAGGTAAGTTATCTTATGTCACAAAACCGTTAAAGCTCCTGTTCAAAAATTATGCTCCAAAATCAACTTCTGTCACCTCAGTGATACATATTGGAATGGTACCTAAAGTTTAAAGCAGAAATAGGGGCACTTTTGAAATTTTCATTTTTGACCAATTCGATATGTCTGGGCCTTAGGTAAGTTATCATATGTCACAAAACCGTTAAAGCTCCTGTTCAAAAATTATGCTCCAAAATCAACTTCTGTCACCTCAGTGATACATATTGGAATGGTACCTAAAGTTTAAAGCAGAAATTGGGGCACTTTTGAAATTTTCATTTTTGACCAATTCGATAGGTCCGGGGCTTAGGTAAGTTATCATATGTCACAAAACCGTTAAAGCTCCTGTTCAAAAATGATGCTCCGAAATCAACTTCTGTCACCTCAGTGCTACATATTGGAATGGTACCTAAAGTTTAAAGCATAAAAAGGGGCACTTTTGAAATTTTCATTTTTGACCAATTCGATAGGTTCGGGGCTTAGGTAATTTATCATATGTCCCAAATCCGTTAAAGCTCCTGTTCAAAAATTATGCTCCGAAATCAACTTCTGTCACCTCAGTGCTACATATTGGAATGGTAACTAAAGTTTAAAGCAGAAATTGGGGCACTTTTAAAATTTTCATTTTTGACCAATTCGATAGGTCCGGGGCTTAGGTAAGTTATCATATGTCACAAAACCGTTAAAGCTCCTGTTCAAAAATTATGGTCCAAAATCAACTTCTGTCACCTCAGTGATACATTTTGGTATGGTACCTATAGTTTAAAGCAGAAATAGGGGCACTTTTGAAATTTTCATTTTTGACCAATTCGATAGGTCCGGGGCTTAGGTAAGTTATCATATGTCACAAAATCGTTAAAGCTCCTGTTCAAAAATGATGCTCCGAAATCAACTTCTCTCACCTCAGTGTTACATATTGGAATGGTACCTAAAGTTTAAAGCATAAATAGGGGTACTTTAGAAATTTTCATTTTTGACCAATTCGATAGGTCTGGGGCTTAGGTAAGTTATCATATGTCACAAAACCATTAAAGCTCCTGTTCAAAAATTATGCTCCGAAATCAACTTCTGTCACCTCAGTGCTACATATTGGAATGGTACCTAAAGTTTAAAGCAGAAATTGGGGCACTTTTGAAATTTTCATTTTTGACCAATTCGATAGGTTCGGGGCTTAGGTAAGTTATCATATGTCACAAAACCGTTAAAGCTCCTGTTCAAAAATGATGCTCCGAAATCAACTTCTGTCACCTCAGTGCTATATATTGGAATGGTACCTAAAGTTTAAAGCAGAAATTGGGGCACTTTTGACATTTTCATTTTTGACCAATTCGATAGGTCCGGGGCTTAGGTAAGTTATCATATGTCACAAAACCATTAAAGCTCCTGTTCAAAAATTATGCTCCGAAATCAACTTCTGTCACCTCAGTGCTACATATTGGAATGGTACCTAAAGTTTAAAGCAGAAATTGGGGCACTTTTGAAATTTTCATTTTTGACCAATTCGATAGGTCCGGGGCTTAGGTAAGTTAGCATATGTCACAAAATCGTTAAAGCTCCTGTTCAAAAATGATCCTCCGAAATCAACTTCTGTCACCTCAGTGCTACATATTGGAATGGTACCTAAAGTTTAAAGCAGAAATTGGGGCACTTTTGAAATTTTCATTTTTGACCAATTCGATAGGTCCGGGGCTTAGGTAAGTTATCATATGTCACAAAACCGTTAAAGCTCCTGTTAAAAAATTTTGCTCCAAAATCAACTTCTGTCACCTCAGTGCTACATATTGGAATGGTACCTAAAGTTTAAAGCATAAATAGGGGCACTTTAGAAATTTTCATTTTTGACCAATTCGATAGGTCCGGGGCTTAGGTAAGTTATCATATGTCACAAAACCGTTAAAGCTCCTGTTCAAAAATGATGCTCCGAAATCAACTTCTGTCACCTCAGTGCTATATATTGGAATGGTACCTAAAGTTTAAAGCAGAAATTGGGGCACTTTTGACATTTTCATTTTTGACCAATTCGATAGGTCTGGGGCTTAGGTAAGTTATCATATGTCACAAAACCGTTAAAGCTCCTGTTCAAAATTATGCTCCGAAATCAACTTCTGTCACCTCAGTGCCACATATTGGAATGGTACCTAAAGTTTATAGCAGAAATTGGGGCACTTTTGAAATTTTCATTTTTGACCAATTCGATAGGTCCGGGGCTTAGGTAAGTTATCATATGTCACAAAATCGTTAAAGCTCCTGTTCAAAAATGATGCTCCGAAATCAACTTCTGTCACCTCAGTGCTACATATTGGAATGGTACCTAAAGTTTAAAGCAGAAATTGGGGCACTTTTGACATTTTCATTTTTGACCAATTCGATAGGTCTGGGGCTTAGGTAAGTTATCATATGTCACAAAACCATTAAAGCTCCTGTTCAAAAATGATGCTCCGAAATCAACTTCTGTCACCTCAGTGCTACATATTGGAATGGTACCTAAAGTTTAAAGCAGAAATTGGGGCACTTTTGACATTTTCATTTTTGACCAATTCGATAGGTCTGGGGCTTAGGTAAGTTATCATATGTCACAAAACCATTAAAGCTCCTGTTCAAAAATTATGCTCCGAAATCAACTTCTGTCACCTCAGTGCTACATATTGGAATGGTACCTAAAGTTTATAGCAGAAATTGGGGCACTTTTGAAATTTTCATTTTTGACCAATTCGATAGGTCCGGGGCTTAGGTAAGTTATCATATGTCACAAAATCGTTAAAGCTCCTGTTCAAAAATGATGCTCCGAAATCAACTTCTGTCACCTCAGTGCTACATATTGGAATGGTACCTAAAGTTTAAAGCAGAAATTGGGGCACTTTTGACATTTTCATTTTTGACCAATTCGATAGGTCTGGGGCTTAGGTAAGTTATCATATGTCACAAAACCATTAAAGCTCCTGTTCAAAAATTATGCTCCGAAATCAACTTCTGTCACCTCAGTTCTACATATTGGAATGGTACCTAAAGTTTAAAGCAGAAATTGGGGCACTTTTGAAATTTTCATTTTTGACCAATTCGATAGGTCCGGGGCTTAGGTAAGTTATCATATGTCACAAAATCGTTAAAGCTCCTGTTTAAAAAATGATCCTCCGAAATCAACTTCTGTCACCTCAGTGATACATATTGGAATGGTACCTAAAGTTTAAAGCAGAAATTGGGGCACTTTTGAAATTTTCATTTTTGACCAATTCGATAGGTCCGGGGCTTAGGTAAGTTATCATATGTCACAAAACCGTTAAAGCTCCTGTTCAAAAATTATGCTCCGAAATCAACTTCTGTCACCTCAGTGATACATATTGGAATGGTACCTAAAGTTTATAGCAGAAATTGGGGCACTTTTGAAATTTTCATTTTTGACCAATTCGATAGGTCCGGGGCTTAGGTAAGTTATCATATGTCACAAAACCGTTAAAGCTCCTGTTCAAAAATTATGCTCCGAAATCAACTTCTGTCACCTCAGTGATACATATTGGAATGGTACCTAAAGTTTATAGCAGAAATTGGGGCACTTTTGAAATTTTCATTTTTGACCAATTCGATAGGTCCGGGGCTTAGGTAAGTTATCATATGTCACAAAACCGTTAAAGCTCCTGTTCAAAAATTATGCTCCGAAATCAACTTCTGTCACCTCAGTGATACATATTGGAATGGTACCTAAAGTTTAAAGCAGAAATTGGGGCACTTTTGAAATTTAAATTTTTGACCAATTCGATAGGTCCGGGCCTTAGGTAAGTTATCATATGTCACAAAACCGTTAAAGCTCCTGTTCAAAAATTTTGCTCCAAAATCAACTTCTGTCACCTCAGTGATACATATTGGAATGGTACCTAAAGTTTAAAGCAGAAATAGGGGCACTTTTGAAATTTTCATTTTTGACCAATTCGATAGGTCTGGGCCTTAGGTAAGTTATCATATGTCACAAAACCGTTAAAGCTCCTGTTCAAAAATGATGCTCCAAAATCAACTCCTGTCACCTCAGTGATACATATTGGAATGGTACCTAAAGTTTAAAGCAGAAATTGGGGCACTTTTGAAATTTTCATTTTTGACCAATTCGATAGGTCCGGGGCTTAGGTAAGTTATCATATGTCACAAAACCGTTAAAGCTCCTGTTCAAAAATGATGCTCCGAAATCAACTTCTGTCACCTCAGTGCTACATATTGGAATGGTACCTAAAGTTTAAAGTAGAAATTGGGGCACTTTTGAAATTTTCATTTTTGACCAATTCGATAGGTCCGGGGCTTAGGTAAGTTATATGTCACAAAATCGTTAAAGCTCCTGTTCAAAAATGATGCTCCGAAATCAACTTCTGTCACCTCAGTGCTACATATTGGAATGGTACCTAAAGTTTAAAGCAGAAATTGGGCACTTTTGAAATTTTCATTTTTGACCAATTCGATAGGTCCGGGGCTTAGGTAAGTTATCATATGTCACAAAACTGTTAAAGCTCCTGTTCAAAAATGATGCTCCGAAATAAACTTCTGTCACCTCAGTGCTACATATTGGAATGGTACCTAAAGTTTAAAGCAGAAATTGGGGCACTTTTGAAATTTTCATTTTTGACCAATTCGATAGGTCCGGGGCTTAGGTAAGTTATCATATGTCACAAAACCGTTAAAGCTCCTGTTCAAAAATGATGCTCCGAAATCAACTTCTGTCACCTCAGTGATACATATTGGAATGGTACCTAAAGTTTAAAGCAGAAATTGGGGCACTTTTGAAATTTTCATTTTTGACCAATTCGATAGGTCCGGGGCTTAGGTAAGTTATCATATGTCACAAAATCGTTAAAGCTCCTGTTCAAAAATGATGCTCCGAAATCAACTTCTGTCACCTCAGTGCTACATATTGGAATGGTACCTAAAGTTTAAAGCAGAAATTGGGGCACTTTTGACATTTTCATTTTTGACCAATTCGATAGGTCTGGGGCTTAGGTAAGTTATCATATGTCACAAAACCATTAAAGCTCCTGTTCAAAAATTATGCTCCGAAATCAACTTCTGTCACCTCAGTGCTATATATTGGAATGGTACCTAAAGTTTAAAGCAGAAATTGGGGCACTTTTGACATTTTCATTTTTGACCAATTCGATAGGTCTGGGGCTTAGGTAAGTTATCATATGTCACAAAACCATTAAAGCTCCTGTTCAAAAATTATGCTCCGAAATCAACTTCTGTCACCTCAGTGCTACATATTGGAATGGTACCTAAAGTTTAAAGCAGAAATTGGGGCACTTTTGACATTTTCATTTTTAACCAATTCGATAGGTCTGGGGCTTAGGTAAGTTATCATATGTCACAAAACCATTAAAGCTCCTGTTCAAAAATTATGCTCCGAAATCAACTTCTGTCACCTCAGTGCTACATATTGGAATGGTACCTAAAGTTTAAAGCAGAAATTGGGGCACTTTTGAAATTTTCATTTTTGACCAATTCGATAGGTCCGGGGCTTAGGTAAGTTATCATATGTCACAAAATCGTTAAAGCTCCTGTTTAAAAAATGATCCTCCGAAATCAACTTCTGTCACCTCAGTGATACATATTGGAATGGTACCTAAAGTTTAAAGCAGAAATTGGGGCACTTTTGAAATTTTCATTTTTGACCAATTCGATAGGTCCGGGGCTTAGGTAAGTTATCATATGTCACAAAACCGTTAAAGCTCCTGTTCAAAAATTATGCTCCGAAATCAACTTCTGTCACCTCAGTGATACATATTGGAATGGTACCTAAAGTTTATAGCAGAAATTGGGGCACTTTTGAAATTTTCATTTTTGACCAATTCGATAGGTCCGGGGCTTAGGTAAGTTATCATATGTCACAAAACCGTTAAAGCTCCTGTTCAAAAATTATGCTCCGAAATCAACTTCTGTCACCTCAGTGATACATATTGGAATGGTACCTAAAGTTTAAAGCAGAAATTGGGGCACTTTTGAAATTTAAATTTTTGACCAATTCGATAGGTCCGGGCCTTAGGTAAGTTATCATATGTCACAAAACCGTTAAAGCTCCTGTTCAAAAATTTTGCTCCAAAATCAACTTCTGTCACCTCAGTGATACATATTGGAATGGTACCTAAAGTTTAAAGCAGAAATAGGGGCACTTTTGAAATTTTCATTTTTGACCAATTCGATAGGTCTGGGCCTTAGGTAAGTTATCATATGTCACAAAACCGTTAAAGCTCCTGTTCAAAAATGATGCTCCAAATTCAACTCCTGTCACCTCAGTGATACATATTGGAATGGTACCTAAAGTTTAAAGCAGAAATTGGGGCACTTTTGAAATTTTCATTTTTGACCAATTCGATAGGTCCGGGGCTTAGGTAAGTTATCATATGTCACAAAACCGTTAAAGCTCCTGTTCAAAAATGATGCTCCGAAATCAACTTCTGTCACCTCAGTGCTACATATTGGAATGGTACCTAAAGTTTAAAGTAGAAATTGGGGCACTTTTGAAATTTTCATTTTTGACCAATTCGATAGGTCCGGGGCTTAGGTAAGTTATATGTCACAAAATCGTTAAAGCTCCTGTTCAAAAATGATGCTCCGAAATCAACTTCTGTCACCTCAGTGCTACATATTGGAATGGTACCTAAAGTTTAAAGCAGAAATTGGGGCACTTTTGAAATTTTCATTTTTGACCAATTCGATAGGTCCGGGGCTTAGGTAAGTTATCATATGTCACAAAACCGTTAAAGCTCCTGTTCAAAAATGATGCTCCGAAATAAACTTCTGTCACCTCAGTGCTACATATTGGAATGGTACCTAAAGTTTAAAGCAGAAATTGGGGCACTTTTGAAATTTTCATTTTTGACCAATTCGATAGGTCCGGGGCTTAGGTAAGTTATCATATGTCACAAAACCGTTAAAGCTCCTGTTCAAAAATGATGCTCCGAAATCAACTTCTGTCACCTCAGTGCTACATATTGGAATGGTACCTAAAGTTTAAAGCAGAAATTGGGGCACTTTTGAAATTTTCATTTTTGACCAATTCGATAGGTCCGGGGCTTAGGTAAGTTATATGTCACAAAATCGTTAAAGCTCCTGTTCAAAAATGATGCTCCGAAATCAACTTCTGTCACCTCAGTGCTACATATTGGAATGGTACCTAAAGTTTAAAGCAGAAATTGGGGCACTTTTGAAATTTTCATTTTTGACCAATTCGATAGGTCCGGGGCTTAGGTAAGTTATCATATGTCACAAAACCGTTAAAGCTCCTGTTCAAAAATGATGCTCCGAAATAAACTTCTGTCACCTCAGTGCTACATATTGGAATGGTACCTAAAGTTTAAAGCAGAAATTGGGGCACTTTTGAAATTTTCATTTTTGACCAATTCGATAGGTCCGGGGCTTAGGTAAGTTATCATATGTCACAAAACCGTTAAAGCTCCTGTTCAAAAATGATGCTCCGAAATCAACTTCTGTCACCTCAGTGATACATATTGGAATGGTACCTAAAGTTTAAAGCAGAAATTGGGGCACTTTTGAAATTTTCATTTTTGACCAATTCGATAGGTCCGGGGCTTAGGTAAGTTATCATATGTCACAAAATCGTTAAAGCTCCTGTTCAAAAATGATGCTCCGAAATCAACTTCTGTCACCTCAGTGCTACATATTGGAATGGTACCTAAAGTTTAAAGCAGAAATTGGGGCACTTTTGACATTTTCATTTTTGACCAATTCGATAGGTCTGGGGCTTAGGTAAGTTATCATATGTCACAAAACCATTAAAGCTCCTGTTCAAAAATTATGCTCCGAAATCAACTTCTGTCACCTCAGTGCTACATATTGGAATGGTACCTAAAGTTTAAAGCAGAAATTGGGGCACTTTTGAAATTTTCATTTTTGACCAATTCGATAGGTCCGGGGCTTAGGTAAGTTATCATATGTCACAAAATCGTTAAAGCTCCTGTTCAAAAATGATGTTTCGAAATCAACTTCTGTCACCTCAGTGCTACATATTGGAATGGTACCTAAAGTTTAAAGCAGAAATTAGGGCACTTTTGAAAGTTTCATTTTTGACCAATTCGATAGGTCCGGGGCTTAGGTAAGTTATCATATGTCACAAAACCGTTAAAGCTCCTGTTCAAAAATGATGCTCCGAAATCAACTTCTGTCACCTCAGTGCTATATATTGGAATGGTACCTAAAGTTTAAAGCAGAAATTGGGGCACTTTTGACATTTTCATTTTTGACCAATTCGATAGGTCTGGGGCTTAGGTAAGTTATCATATGTCACAAAACCATTAAAGCTCCTGTTCAAAAATTATGCTCCGAAATCAACTTCTGTCACCTCAGTGCTACATATTGGAATGGTACCTAAAGTTTATAGCAGAAATTGGGGCACTTTTGAAATTTTCATTTTTGACCAATTCGATAGGTCCGGGGCTTAGGTAAGTTATCATATGTCACAAAATCGTTAAAGCTCCTGTTCAAAAATGATGCTCCGAAATCAACTTCTGTCACCTCAGTGCTACATATTGGAATGGTACCTAAAGTTTAAAGCAGAAATTGGGGCACTTTTGACATTTTCATTTTTAACCAATTCGATAGGTCTGGGGCTTAGGTAAGTTATCATATGTCACAAAACCATTAAAGCTCCTGTTCAAAAATTATGCTCCGAAATCAACTTCTGTCACCTCAGTGCTACATATTGGAATGGTACCTAAAGTTTAAAGCAGAAATTGGGGCACTTTTGAAATTTTCATTTTTGACCAATTCGATAGGTCCGGGGCTTAGGTAAGTTATCATATGTCACAAAATCGTTAAAGCTCCTGTTTAAAAAATGATCCTCCGAAATCAACTTCTGTCACCTCAGTGATACATATTGGAATGGTACCTACAGTTTAAAGCAGAAATTGGGGCACTTTTGAAATTTTCATTTTTGACCAATTCGATAGGTCCGGGGCTTAGGTAAGTTATCATATGTCACAAAACCGTTAAAGCTCCTGTTCAAAAATTATGCTCCGAAATCAACTTCTGTCACCTCAGTGATACATATTGGAATGGTACCTAAAGTTTATAGCAGAAATTGGGGCACTTTTGAAATTTTCATTTTTGACCAATTCGATAGGTCCGGGGCTTAGGTAAGTTATCATATGTCACAAAACCGTTAAAGCTCCTGTTCAAAAATTATGCTCCGAAATCAACTTCTGTCACCTCAGTGATACATATTGGAATGGTACCTAAAGTTTAAAGCAGAAATTGGGGCACTTTTGAAATTTAAATTTTTGACCAATTCGATAGGTCCGGGCCTTAGGTAAGTTATCATATGTCACAAAACCGTTAAAGCTCCTGTTCAAAAATTTTGCTCCAAAATCAACTTCTGTCACCTCAGTGATACATATTGGAATGGTACCTAAAGTTTAAAGCAGAAATAGGGGCACTTTTGAAATTTTCATTTTTGACCAATTCGATAGGTCTGGGCCTTAGGTAAGTTATCATATGTCACAAAACCGTTAAAGCTCCTGTTCAAAAATGATGCTCCAAATTCAACTCCTGTCACCTCAGTGATACATATTGGAATGGTACCTAAAGTTTAAAGCAGAAATTGGGGCACTTTTGAAATTTTCATTTTTGACCAATTCGATAGGTCCGGGGCTTAGGTAAGTTATCATATGTCACAAAACCGTTAAAGCTCCTGTTCAAAAATGATGCTCCGAAATCAACTTCTGTCACCTCAGTGCTACATATTGGAATGGTACCTAAAGTTTAAAGTAGAAATTGGGGCACTTTTGAAATTTTCATTTTTGACCAATTCGATAGGTCCGGGGCTTAGGTAAGTTATATGTCACAAAATCGTTAAAGCTCCTGTTCAAAAATGATGCTCCGAAATCAACTTCTGTCACCTCAGTGCTACATATTGGAATGGTACCTAAAGTTTAAAGCAGAAATTGGGGCACTTTTGAAATTTTCATTTTTGACCAATTCGATAGGTCCGGGGCTTAGGTAAGTTATCATATGTCACAAAACCGTTAAAGCTCCTGTTCAAAAATGATGCTCCGAAATAAACTTCTGTCACCTCAGTGCTACATATTGGAATGGTACCTAAAGTTTAAAGCAGAAATTGGGGCACTTTTGAAATTTTCATTTTTGACCAATTCGATAGGTCCGGGGCTTAGGTAAGTTATCATATGTCACAAAACCGTTAAAGCTCCTGTTCAAAAATGATGCTCCGAAATCAACTTCTGTCACCTCAGTGCTACATATTGGAATGGTACCTAAAGTTTAAAGCAGAAATTGGGGCACTTTTGAAATTTTCATTTTTGACCAATTCGATAGGTCCGGGGCTTAGGTAAGTTATATGTCACAAAATCGTTAAAGCTCCTGTTCAAAAATGATGCTCCGAAATCAACTTCTGTCACCTCAGTGCTACATATTGGAATGGTACCTAAAGTTTAAAGCAGAAATTGGGGCACTTTTGAAATTTTCATTTTTGACCAATTCGATAGGTCCGGGGCTTAGGTAAGTTATCATATGTCACAAAACCGTTAAAGCTCCTGTTCAAAAATGATGCTCCGAAATAAACTTCTGTCACCTCAGTGCTACATATTGGAATGGTACCTAAAGTTTAAAGCAGAAATTGGGGCACTTTTGAAATTTTCATTTTTGACCAATTCGATAGGTCCGGGGCTTAGGTAAGTTATCATATGTCACAAAATCGTTAAAGCTCCTGTTCAAAAATGATGCTCCGAAATCAACTTCTGTCACCTCAGTGCTACATATTGGAATGGTACCTAAAGTTTAAAGCAGAAATTGGGGCACTTTTGACATTTTCATTTTTGACCAATTCGATAGGTCTGGGGCTTAGGTAAGTTATCATATGTCACAAAACCATTAAAGCTCCTGTTCAAAAATTATGCTCCGAAATCAACTTCTGTCACCTCAGTGCTACATATTGGAATGGTACCTAAAGTTTAAAGCAGAAATTGGGGCACTTTTGAAATTTTCATTTTTGACCAATTCGATAGGTCCGGGGCTTAGGTAAGTTATCATATGTCACAAAATCGTTAAAGCTCCTGTTCAAAAATGATGTTTCGAAATCAACTTCTGTCACCTCAGTGCTACATATTGGAATGGTACCTAAAGTTTAAAGCAGAAATTAGGGCACTTTTGAAAGTTTCATTTTTGACCAATTCGATAGGTCCGGGGCTTAGGTAAGTTATCATATGTCACAAAACCGTTAAAGCTCCTGTTCAAAAATGATGCTCCGAAATCAACTTCTGTCACCTCAGTGCTATATATTGGAATGGTACCTAAAGTTTAAAGCAGAAATTGGGGCACTTTTGACATTTTCATTTTTGACCAATTCGATAGGTCTGGGGCTTAGGTAAGTTATCATATGTCACAAAACCATTAAAGCTCCTGTTCAAAAATTATGCTCCGAAATCAACTTCTGTCACCTCAGTGCTACATATTGGAATGGTACCTAAAGTTTATAGCAGAAATTGGGGCACTTTTGAAATTTTCATTTTTGACCAATTCGATAGGTCCGGGGCTTAGGTAAGTTATCATATGTCACAAAATCTTTAAAGCTCCTGTTCAAAAATGATGCTCCGAAATCAACTTCTGTCACCTCAGTGCTACATATTGGAATGGTACCTAAAGTTTAAAGCAGAAATTGGGGCACTTTTGACATTTTCATTTTTAACCAATTCGATAGGTCTGGGGCTTAGGTAAGTTATCATATGTCACAAAACCATTAAAGCTCCTGTTCAAAAATTATGCTCCGAAATCAACTTCTGTCACCTCAGTGCTACATATTGGAATGGTACCTAAAGTTTAAAGCAGAAATTGGGGCACTTTTGAAATTTTCATTTTTGACCAATTCGATAGGTCCGGGGCTTAGGTAAGTTATCATATGTCACAAAATCGTTAAAGCTCCTGTTTAAAAAATGATCCTCCGAAATCAACTTCTGTCACCTCAGTGATACATATTGGAATGGTACCTAAAGTTTAAAGCAGAAATTGGGGCACTTTTGAAATTTTCATTTTTGACCAATTCGATAGGTCCGGGGCTTAGGTAAGTTATCATATGTCACAAAACCGTTAAAGCTCCTGTTCAAAAATTATGCTCCGAAATCAACTTCTGTCACCTCAGTGATACATATTGGAATGGTACCTAAAGTTTATAGCAGAAATTGGGGCACTTTTGAAATTTTCATTTTTGACCAATTCGATAGGTCCGGGGCTTAGGTAAGTTATCATATGTCACAAAACCGTTAAAGCTCCTGTTCAAAAATTATGCTCCGAAATCAACTTCTGTCACCTCAGTGATACATATTGGAATGGTACCTAAAGTTTAAAGCAGAAATTGGGGCACTTTTGAAATTTAAATTTTTGACCAATTCGATAGGTCCGGGCCTTAGGTAAGTTATCATATGTCACAAAACCGTTAAAGCTCCTGTTCAAAAATTTTGCTCCAAAATCAACTTCTGTCACCTCAGTGATACATATTGGAATGGTACCTAAAGTTTAAAGCAGAAATAGGGGCACTTTTGAAATTTTCATTTTTGACCAATTCGATAGGTCTGGGCCTTAGGTAAGTTATCATATGTCACAAAACCGTTAAAGCTCCTGTTCAAAAATGATGCTCCAAATTCAACTCCTGTCACCTCAGTGATACATATTGGAATGGTACCTAAAGTTTAAAGCAGAAATTGGGGCACTTTTGAAATTTTCATTTTTGACCAATTCGATAGGTCCGGGGCTTAGGTAAGTTATCATATGTCACAAAACCGTTAAAGCTCCTGTTCAAAAATGATGCTCCGAAATCAACTTCTGTCACCTCAGTGCTACATATTGGAATGGTACCTAAAGTTTAAAGTAGAAATTGGGGCACTTTTGAAATTTTCATTTTTGACCAATTCGATAGGTCCGGGGCTTAGGTAAGTTATATGTCACAAAATCGTTAAAGCTCCTGTTCAAAAATGATGCTCCGAAATCAACTTCTGTCACCTCAGTGCTACATATTGGAATGGTACCTAAAGTTTAAAGCAGAAATTGGGGCACTTTTGAAATTTTCATTTTTGACCAATTCGATAGGTCCGGGGCTTAGGTAAGTTATCATATGTCACAAAACCGTTAAAGCTCCTGTTCAAAAATGATGCTCCGAAATAAACTTCTGTCACCTCAGTGCTACATATTGGAATGGTACCTAAAGTTTAAAGCAGAAATTGGGGCACTTTTGAAATTTTCATTTTTGACCAATTCGATAGGTCCGGGGCTTAGGTAAGTTATCATATGTCACAAAACCGTTAAAGCTCCTGTTCAAAAATGATGCTCCGAAATCAACTTCTGTCACCTCAGTGCTACATATTGGAATGGTACCTAAAGTTTAAAGCAGAAATTGGGGCACTTTTGAAATTTTCATTTTTGACCAATTCGATAGGTCCGGGGCTTAGGTAAGTTATCATATGTCACAAAACCGTTAAAGCTCCTGTTCAAAAATGATCCTCCGAAATCAACTTCTGTCACCTCAATGCTACATATTGGAATGGTACCTAAAGTTTAAAGCAGAAATTGGGGCACTTTTGAAATTTTCATTTTTGACCAATTCGATAGGTCCGGTGCTTAGGTAAGTTATCATATGTCACAAAACCGTTAAAGCTCCTGTTCAAAAATTATGCTCCGAAATCAACTTCTGTCACCTCAGTGATACATATTGGAATGGTACCTAAAGTTTAAAGCAGAAATTGGGGCACTTTTGAAATTTTAATTTTTGACCAATTCGATAGGTCTGGGCCTTAGGTAAGTTATCATATGTCACAAAACCATTAAAGCTCCTGTTCAAAAATTATGCTCCAAAATCAACTCCTGTCACCTCAGTGATACATATTGGAATGGTACCTAAAGTTTAAAGCAGAAATTGGGGCACTTTTGAAATTTTCATTTTTGACCAATTCGATAGGTCCGGGGCTTAGGTAAGTTATCATATGTCACAAAACCGTTAAAGCTCCTGTTCAAAAATGATGCTCCGAAATCAACTTCTGTCACCTCAGTGCTACATATTGGAATGGTACCTAAAGTTTAAAGTAGAAATTGGGGCACTTTTGAAATTTTCATTTTTGACCAATTCGATAGGTCCGGGGCTTAGGTAAGTTATATGTCACAAAATCGTTAAAGCTCCTGTTCAAAAATGATGCTCCGAAATCAACTTCTGTCACCTCAGTGCTACATATTGGAATGGTACCTAAAGTTTAAAGCAGAAATTGGGGCACTTTTGAAATTTTCATTTTTGACCAATTTGATAGGTCCGGGGCTTAGGTAAGTTATCATATGTCACAAAACCGTTAAAGCTCCTGTTCAAAAATGATGCTCCGAAATCAACTTCTGTCACCTCAGTGCTACATATTGGAATGGTACCTAAAGTTTAAAGCAGAAATTGGGGCACTTTTGAAATTTTCATTTTTGACCAAATCGATAGGTCTGGGCCTTAGGTAAGTTATCATATGTCACAAAACCGTTAAAGCTCCTGTTAAAAAATGATGCTCCAAAATCAACTTCTGGCACCTCAGTGCTACATATTGGAATGGTACCTAAAGTTTAAAGCATAAATAGGGGCACTTTAGAAATTTTCATTTTTGACCAATTCGATAGGTCCGGGGCTTAGGTAAGTTATCATATGTCACAAAACCGTTAAAGCTCCTGTTCAAAAATGATGCTCCGAAATCAACTTCTGTCACCTCAGTGCTATATATTGGAATGGTACCTAAAGTTTAAAGCAGAAATTGGGGCACTTTTGACATTTTCATTTTTGACCAATTCGATAAGTCTGGGGCTTAGGTAAGTTATCATATGTCACAAAACCGTTAAAGCTCCTGTTCAAAAATTATGCTCCAAAATCAACTTCTGTCACCTCAGTGATACATATTGGAATGGTACCTAAAGTTTAAAGCAAAAATTGGGGCACTTTTGAAATTTTCATTTTTGACCAATTCGATAGGTCCGGGGCTTAGGTAAGTTATCATATGTCACAAAACCGTTAAAGCTCCTGTTCAAAAATGATGCTCCAAAATCAACTTCTGGCACCTCAGTGCTACATATTGGAATGGTACCTAAAGTTTAAAGCATAAATAGGGGCACTTTAGAAATTTTCATTTTTGACCAATTCGATAGGTCCGGGGCTTAGGTAAGTTATCATATGTCACAAAACCGTTAAAGCTCCTGTTCAAAAATGATGCTCCTAAATCAACTTCTGTCACCTCAGTGCTATATATTGGAATGGTACCTAAAGTTTAAAGCAGAAATTGGGGCACTTTTGACATTTTCATTTTTGACCAATTCGATAGGTCTGGGGCTTAGGTAAGTTATCATATGTCACAAAACCGTTAAAGCTCCTGTTCAAAAATTATGCTCCGAAATCAACTTCTGTCACCTCAGTGATACATATTGGAATGGTACCTAAAGTTTAAAGCAGAAATTGGGGCACTTTTGAAATTTTAATTTTTGACCAATTCGATAGGTCCGGGCCTTAGGTAAGTTATCATATGTCACAAAACCGTTAAAGCTCCTGTTCAAAAATTTTGCTCCAAAATCATCTTCTGTCACCTCAGTGATACATATTGGAATGGTACCTAAAGTTTAAAGCAGAAATAGGGGCACTTTTGAAATTTTCATTTTTGACCAATTCGATAGGTCTGGGCCTTAGGTAAGTTATCATATGTCACAAAACCGTTAAAGCTCCTGTTCAAAAATGATGCTCCAAAATCAACTCCTGTCACCTCAGTGATACATATTGGAATGGTACCTAAAGTTTAAAGCAGAAATTGGGGCACTTTTGAAATTTTCATTTTTGACCAATTCGATAGGTCCGGGGCTTAGGTAAGTTATCATATGTCACAAAACCGTTAAAGCTCCTGTTCAAAAATGATGCTCCGAAATCAACTTCTGTCACCTCAGTGCTACATATTGGAATGGTACCTAAAGTTTAAAGTAGAAATTGGGGCACTTTTGAAATTTTCATTTTTGACCAATTCGATAGGTCCGGGGCTTAGGTAAATTATATGTCACAAAATCGTTAAAGCTCCTGTTCAAAAATGATACTCCGAAATCAACTTCTGTCACCTCAGTGCTATATATTGGAATGGTACCTAAAGTTTAAAGCAGAAATTGGGGCACTTTTGACATTTTCATTTTTGACCAATTCGATAGGTCTGGGGCTTAGGTAAGTTATCATATGTCACAAAACCGTTAAAGCTCCTGTTCAAAAATGATGCTCCGAAATCAACTTCTGTCACCTCAGTGCTACATATTGGAATGGTACCTAAAGTTTAAAGCAGAAATTGGGGCACTTTTGACATTTTCATTTTTGACCAATTCGATAGGTCCGGGGCTTAGGTAAGTTATCATATGTCACAAAACCGTTAAAGCTCCTGTTCAAAAATGATGCTCCAAAATCAACTTCTGGCACCTCAGTGCTACATATTGGAATGGTACCTAAAGTTTAAAGCATAAATAGGGGCACTTTAGAAATTTTCATTTTTGACCAATTCGATAGGTCCGGGGCTTAGGTAAGTTATCATATGTCACAAAACCGTTAAAGCTCCTGTTCAAAAATGATGCTCCTAAATCAACTTCTGTCACCTCAGTGCTATATATTGGAATGGTATATAAAAGTTTAAAGCAGAAATTGGGGCACTTTTGACATTTTCATTTTTGACCAATTCGATAGGTCTGGGGCTTAGGTAAGTTATCATATGTCACAAAACCGTTAAAGCTCCTGTTCAAAATTATGCTCCAAAATCAACTTCTGTCACCTCAGTGCTACATATTGGAATGGTACCTAAAGTTTATAGCAGAAATTGGGGCACTTTTGAAATTTTCATTTTTGACCAATTCGATAGGTCCGGGGCTTAGGTAAGTTATCATATGTCACAAAATCGTTAAAGCTCCTGTTCAAAAATGATGCTCCGAAATCAACTTCTGTCACCTCAGTGCTACATATTGGAATGGTACCTAAAGTTTAAAGCAGAAATTGGGGCACTTTTGACATTTTCATTTTTGACCAATTCGATAGGTCCGGGGCTTAGGTAAGTTATCATATGTCACAAAACCGTTAAAGCTCCTGTTCAAAAATTATGCTCCGAAATCAACTTCTGTCACCTCAGTGATACATATTGGAATGGTACCTAAAGTTTATAGCAGAAATTGGGGCACTTTTGAAATTTTCATTTTTGACCAATTCGATAGGTCCGGGGCTTAGGTAAGTTATCATATGTCACAAAACCGTTAAAGCTCCTGTTCAAAAATTATGCTCCGAAATCAACTTCTGTCACCTCAGTGATACATATTGGAATGGTACCTAAAGTTTAAAGCAGAAATTGGGGCACTTTTGAAATTTTAATTTTTGACCAATTCGATAGGTCCGGGCCTTAGGTAAGTTATCATATGTCACAAAACCGTTAAAGCTCCTGTTCAAAAATTTTGCTCCAAAATCAACTTCTGTCACCTCAGTGATACATATTGGAATGGTACCTAAAGTTTAAAGCAGAAATAGGGGCACTTTTGAAATTTTCATTTTTGACCAATTCGATAGGTCTGGGCCTTAGGTAAGTTATTATATGTCACAAAACCGTTAAAGCTCCTGTTCAAAAATGATGCTCCAAAATCAACTCCTGTCACCTCAGTGATACATATTGGAATGGTACCTAAAGTTTAAAGCAGAAATTGGGGCACTTTTGAAATTTTCATTTTTGACCAATTCGATAGGTCCGGGGCTTAGGTAAGTTATCATATGTCACAAAACCGTTAAAGCTCCTGTTCAAAAATGATGCTCCGAAATCAACTTCTGTCACCTCAGTGCTACATATTGGAATGGTACCTAAAGTTTAAAGTAGAAATTGGGGCACTTTTGAAATTTTCATTTTTGACCAATTCGATAGGTCCGGGGCTTAGGTAAATTATATGTCACAAAATCGTTAAAGCTCCTGTTCAAAAATGATGCTCCGAAATCAACTTCTGTCACCTCAGTGCTATATATTGGAATGGTACCTAAAGTTTAAAGCAGAAATTGGGGCACTTTTGACATTTTCATTTTTGACCAATTCGATAGGTCTGGGGCTTAGGTAAGTTATCATATGTCACAAAACCGTTAAAGCTCCTGTTCAAAAATTATGCTCCAAAATCAACTTCTGTCACCTCAGTGATACATATTGGAATGGTACCTAAAGTTTAAAGCAAAAATTGGGGCACTTTTGAAATTTTCATTTTTGACCAATTCGATAGGTCCGGGGCTTAGGTAAGTTATCATATGTCACAAAACCGTTAAAGCTCCTGTTCAAAAATGATGCTCCAAAATCAACTTCTGGCACCTCAGTGCTACCTATTGGAATGGTACCTAAAGTTTAAAGCATAAATAGGGGCACTTTAGAAATTTTCATTTTTGACCAATTCGATAGGTCCGGGGCTTAGGTAAGTTATCATATGTCACAAAACCGTTAAAGCTCCTGTTCAAAAATGATGCTCCTAAATCAACTTCTGTCACCTCAGTGCTATATATTGGAATGGTACCTAAAGTTTAAAGCAGAAATTGGGGCACTTTTGACATTTTCATTTTTGACCAATTCGATAGGTCTGGGGCTTAGGTAAGTTATCATATGTCACAAAACCGTTAAAGCTCCTGTTCAAAATTATGCTCCGAAATCAACTTCTGTCACCTCAGTGCTACATATTGGAATGGTACCTAAAGTTTATAGCAGAAATTGGGGCACTTTTGAAATTTTCATTTTTGACCAATTCGATAGGACCGGGGCTTAGGTAAGTTATCATATGTCACAAAATCGTTAAAGCTCCTGTTCAAAAATGATGCTCCGAAATCAACTTCTGTCACCTCAGTGCTACATATTGGAATGGTACCTAAAGTTTAAAGCAGAAATTGGGGCACTTTTGACATTTTCATTTTTGACCAATTCGATAGGTCTGGGGCTTAGGTAAGTTATCATATGTCACAAAACCATTAAAGCTCCTGTTCAAAAATGATGCTCCGAAATCAACTTCTGTCACCTCAGTGCTACATATTGGAATGGTACCTAAAGTTTAAAGCAGAAATTGGGGCACTTTTGAAATTTTCATTTTTGACCAATTCGATAGGTCCGGGGCTTAGGTAAGTTATCATATGTCACAAAACCGTTAAAGCTCCTGTTCAAAAATGATGCTCCGAAATCAACTTCTGTCACCTCAGTGCTACATATTGGAATGGTACCTAAAGTTTAAAGTAGAAATTGGGGCACTTTTGAAATTTTCATTTTTGACCAATTCGATAGGTCCGGGGCTTAGGTAAATTATATGTCACAAAATCGTTAAAGCTCCTGTTTAAAAATGATGCTCCGAAATCAACTTCTGTCACCTCAGTGCTATATATTGGAATGGTACCTAAAGTTTAAAGCAGAAATTGGGGCACTTTTGAAATTTTCATTTTTGACCAATTCGATAGGTCCGGGGCTTAGGTAAGTTATCATATGTCACAAAACCGTTAAAGCTCCTGTTCAAAAATGATGCTCCGAAATCAACTTCTGTCACCTCAGTGCTATATATTGGAATGGTACCTAAAGTTTAAAGCAGAAATTGGGGCACTTTTGAAATTTTCATTTTTGACCAATTCGATAGGTCCGGGGCTTAGGTAAGTTATCATATGTCACAAAACCGTTAAAGCTCCTGTTCAAAAATGATGCTCCGAAATCAACTTCTGTCACCTCAGTGCTATATATTGGAATGGTACCTAAAGTTTAAAGCAGAAATTGGGGCACTTTTGACATTTTCATTTTTGACCAATTCGATAGGTCTGGGGCTTAGGTAAGTTATCATATGTCACAAAACCATTAAAGCTCCTGTTCAAAAATTATGCTCCGAAATCAACTTCTGTCACCTCAGTGCTACATATTGGAATGGTACCTAAAGTTTATAGCAGAAATTGGGGCACTTTTGAAATTTTCATTTTTGACCAATTCGATAGGTCCGGGGCTTAGGTAAGTTATCATATGTCACAAAATCGTTAAAGCTCCTGTTCAAAAATGATGCTCCGAAATCAACTTCTGTCACCTCAGTGCTACATATTGGAATGGTACCTAAAGTTTAAAGCAGAAATTGGGGCACTTTTGACATTTTCATTTTTGACCAATTCGATAGGTCTGGGGCTTAGGTAAGTTATCATATGTCACAAAACCATTAAAGCTCCTGTTCAAAAATTATGCTCCGAAATCAACTTCTGTCACCTCAGTGCTACATATTGGAATGGTACCTAAAGTTTAAAGCAGAAATTGGGGCACTTTTGAAATTTTCATTTTTGACCAATTCGATAGGTCCGGGGCTTAGGTAAGTTATCATATGTCACAAAATCGTTAAAGCTCCTGTTTAAAAAATGATCCTCCGAAATCAACTTCTGTCACCTCAGTGATACATATTGGAATGGTACCTAAAGTTTAAAGCAGAAATTGGGGCACTTTTGAAATTTTCATTTTTGACCAATTCGATAGGTCCGGGGCTTAGGTAAGTTATCATATGTCACAAAACCGTTAAAGCTCCTGTTCAAAAATTATGCTCCGAAATCAACTTCTGTCACCTCAGTGATACATATTGGAATGGTACCTAAAGTTTATAGCAGAAATTGGGGCACTTTTGAAATTTTCCTTTTTGACCAATTCGATAGGTCCGGGGCTTAGGTAAGTTATCATATGTCACAAAACCGTTAAAGCTCCTGTTCAAAAAGTATGCTCCGAAATCAACTTCTGTCACCTCAGTGATACATATTGGAATGGTACCTAAAGTTTAAAGCAGAAATTGGGGCACTTTTGAAATTTAAATTTTTGACCAATTCGATAGGTCCGGGCCTTAGGTAAGTTATCATATGTCACAAAACCGTTAAAGCTCCTGTTCAAAAATTTTGCTCCAAAATCAACTTCTGTCACCTCAGTGATACATATTGGAATGGTACCTAAAGTTTAAAGCAGAAATAGGGGCACTTTTGAAATTTTCATTTTTGACCAATTCGATAGGTCTGGGCCTTAGGTAAGTTATCATATGTCACAAAACCGTTAAAGCTCCTGTTCAAAAATGATGCTCCAAAATCAACTCCTGTCACCTCAGTGATACATATTGGAATGGTACCTAAAGTTTAAAGCAGAAATTGGGGCACTTTTGAAATTTTCATTTTTGACCAATTCGATAGGTCCGGGGCTTAGGTAAGTTATCATATGTCACAAAACCGTTAAAGCTCCTGTTCAAAAATGATGCTCCGAAATCAACTTCTGTCACCTCAGTGCTACATATTGGAATGGTACCTAAAGTTTAAAGTAGAAATTGGGGCACTTTTGAAATTTTCATTTTTGACCAATTCGATAGGTCCGGGGCTTAGGTAAGTTATATGTCACAAAATCGTTAAAGCTCCTGTTCAAAAATGATGCTCCGAAATCAACTTCTGTCACCTCAGTGCTACATATTGGAATGGTACCTAAAGTTTAAAGCAGAAATTGGGGCACTTTTGAAATTTTCATTTTTGACCAATTCGATAGGTCCGGGGCTTAGGTAAGTTATCATATGTCACAAAACCGTTAAAGCTCCTGTTCAAAAATGATGCTCCGAAATAAACTTCTGTCACCTCAGTGCTACATATTGGAATGGTACCTAAAGTTTAAAGCAGAAATTGGGGCACTTTTGAAATTTTCATTTTTGACCAATTCGATAGGTCCGGGGCTTAGGTAAGTTATCATATGTCACAAAACCGTTAAAGCTCCTGTTCAAAAATGATGCTCCGAAATCAACTTCTGTCACCTCAGTGATACATATTGGAATGGTACCTAAAGTTTAAAGCAGAAATTGGGGCACTTTTGAAATTTTCATTTTTGACCAATTCGATAGGTCCGGGGCTTAGGTAAGTTATCATATGTCACAAAACCGTTAAAGCTCCTGTTCAAAAATGATGCTCCGAAATCAACTTCTGTCACCTCAGTGCTATATATTGGAATGGTACCTAAAGTTTAAAGCAGAAATTGGGGCACTTTTGACATTTTCATTTTTGACCAATTCGATAGGTCTGGGGCTTAGGTAAGTTATCATATGTCACAAAACCATTAAAGCTCCTGTTCAAAAATTATGCTCCGAAATCAACTTCTGTCACCTCAGTGCTACATATTGGAATGGTACCTAAAGTTTATAGCAGAAATTGGGGCACTTTTGAAATTTTCATTTTTGACCAATTCGATAGGTCCGGGGCTTAGGTAAGTTATCATATGTCACAAAATCGTTAAAGCTCCTGTTCAAAAATGATGCTCCGAAATCAACTTCTGTCACCTCAGTGCTACATATTGGAATGGTACCTAAAGTTTAAAGCAGAAATTGGGGCACTTTTGACATTTTCATTTTTGACCAATTCGATAGGTCTGGGGCTTAGGTAAGTTATCATATGTCACAAAACCATTAAAGCTCCTGTTCAAAAATTATGCTCCGAAATCAACTTCTGTCACCTCAGTGCTACATATTGGAATGGTACCTAAAGTTTAAAGCAGAAATTGGGGCACTTTTGAAATTTTCATTTTTGACCAATTCGATAGGTCCGGGGCTTAGGTAAGTTATCATATGTCACAAAATCGTTAAAGCTCCTGTTTAAAAAATGATCCTCCGAAATCAACTTCTGTCACCTCAGTGATACATATTGGAATGGTACCTAAAGTTTAAAGCAGAAATTGGGGCACTTTTGAAATTTTCATTTTTGACCAATTCGATAGGTCCGGGGCTTAGGTAAGTTATCATATGTCACAAAACCGTTAAAGCTCCTGTTCAAAAATTATGCTCCGAAATCAACTTCTGTCACCTCAGTGATACATATTGGAATGGTACCTAAAGTTTATAGCAGAAATTGGGGCACTTTTGAAATTTTCATTTTTGACCAATTCGATAGGTCCGGGGCTTAGGTAAGTTATCATATGTCACAAAACCGTTAAAGCTCCTGTTCAAAAATTATGCTCCGATATCAACTTCTGTCACCTCAGTGATACATATTGGAATGGTACCTAAAGTTTAAAGCAGAAATTGGGGCACTTTTGAAATTTAAATTTTTGACCAATTCGATAGGTCCGGGCCTTAGGTAAGTTATCATATGTCACAAAACCGTTAAAGCTCCTGTTCAAAAATTTTGCTCCAAAATCAACTTCTGTCACCTCAGTGATACATATTGGAATGGTACCTAAAGTTTAAAGCAGAAATAGGGGCACTTTTGAAATTTTCATTTTTGACCAATTCGATAGGTCTGGGCCTTAGGTAAGTTATCATATGTCACAAAACCGTTAAAGCTCCTGTTCAAAAATGATGCTCCAAAATCAACTCCTGTCACCTCAGTGATACATATTGGAATGGTACCTAAAGTTTAAAGCAGAAATTGGGGCACTTTTGAAATTTTCATTTTTGACCAATTCGATAGGTCCGGGGCTTAGGTAAGTTATCATATGTCACAAAACCGTTAAAGCTCCTGTTCAAAAATGATGCTCCGAAATCAACTTCTGTCACCTCAGTGCTACATATTGGAATGGTACCTAAAGTTTAAAGTAGAAATTGGGGCACTTTTGAAATTTTCATTTTTGACCAATTCGATAGGTCCGGGGCTTAGGTAAGTTATATGTCACAAAATCGTTAAAGCTCCTGTTCAAAAATGATGCTCCGAAATCAACTTCTGTCACCTCAGTGCTACATATTGGAATGGTACCTAAAGTTTAAAGCAGAAATTGGGGCACTTTTGAAATTTTCATTTTTGACCAATTCGATAGGTCCGGGGCTTAGGTAAGTTATCATATGTCACAAAACCGTTAAAGCTCCTGTTCAAAAATGATGCTCCGAAATAAACTTCTGTCACCTCAGTGCTACATATTGGAATGGTACCTAAAGTTTAAAGCAGAAATTGGGGCACTTTTGAAATTTTCATTTTTGACCAATTCGATAGGTCCGGGGCTTAGGTAAGTTATCATATGTCACAAAACCGTTAAAGCTCCTGTTCAAAAATGATGCTCCGAAATCAACTTCTGTCACCTCAGTGATACATATTGGAATGGTACCTAAAGTTTAAAGCAGAAATTGGGGCACTTTTGAAATTTTCATTTTTGACCAATTCGATAGGTCCGGGGCTTAGGTAAGTTATCATATGTCACAAAATCGTTAAAGCTCCTGTTCAAAAATGATCCTCCGAAATCAACTTCTGTCACCTCAATGCTACATATTGGAATGGTACCTAAAGTTTAAAGCAGAAATTGGGGCACTTTTGAAATTTTCATTTTTGACCAATTCGATAGGTCCGGGGCTTAGGTAAGTTATCATATGTCACAAAATCGTTAAAGCTCCTGTTCAAAAATGATGCTCCGAAATCAACTTCTGTCACCTCAGTGCTACATATTGGAATGGTACCTAAAGTTTAAAGCAGAAATTGGGGCACTTTTGACATTTTCATTTTTGACCAATTCGATAGGTCTGGGGCTTAGGTAAGTTATCATATGTCACAAAACCATTAAAGCTCCTGTTCAAAAATTATGCTCCGAAATCAACTTCTGTCACCTCAGTGCTACATATTGGAATGGTACCTAAAGTTTAAAGCAGAAATTGGGGCACTTTTGAAATTTTCATTTTTGACCAATTCGATAGGTCCGGGGCTTAGGTAAGTTATCATATGTCACAAAATCGTTAAAGCTCCTGTTTAAAAAATGATCCTCCGAAATCAACTTCTGTCACCTCAGTGATACATATTGGAATGGTACCTAAAGTTTAAAGCAGAAATTGGGGCACTTTTGAAATTTTCATTTTTGACCAATTCGATAGGTCCGGGGCTTAGGTAAGTTATCATATGTCACAAAACCGTTAAAGCTCCTGTTCAAAAATTATGCTCCGAAATCAACTTCTGTCACCTCAGTGATACATATTGGAATGGTACCTAAAGTTTATAGCAGAAATTGGGGCACTTTTGAAATTTTCCTTTTTGACCAATTCGATAGGTCCGGGGCTTAGGTAAGTTATCATATGTCACAAAACCGTTAAAGCTCCTGTTCAAAAATTATGCTCCGAAATCAACTTCTGTCACCTCAGTGATACATATTGGAATGGTACCTAAAGTTTAAAGCAGAAATTGGGGCACTTTTGAAATTTAAATTTTTGACCAATTCGATAGGTCCGGGCCTTAGGTAAGTTATCATATGTCACAAAACCGTTAAAGCTCCTGTTCAAAAATTTTGCTCCAAAATCAACTTCTGTCACCTCAGTGATACATATTGGAATGGTACCTAAAGTTTAAAGCAGAAATAGGGGCACTTTTGAAATTTTCATTTTTGACCAATTCGATAGGTCTGGGCCTTAGGTAAGTTATCATATGTCACAAAACCGTTAAAGCTCCTGTTCAAAAATGATGCTCCAAAATCAACTCCTGTCACCTCAGTGATACATATTGGAATGGTACCTAAAGTTTAAAGCAGAAATTGGGGCACTTTTGAAATTTTCATTTTTGACCAATTCGATAGGTCCGGGGCTTAGGTAAGTTATCATATGTCACAAAACCGTTAAAGCTCCTGTTCAAAAATGATGCTCCGAAATCAACTTCTGTCACCTCAGTGCTACATATTGGAATGGTACCTAAAGTTTAAAGTAGAAATTGGGGCACTTTTGAAATTTTCATTTTTGACCAATTCGATAGGTCCGGGGCTTAGGTAAGTTATATGTCACAAAATCGTTAAAGCTCCTGTTCAAAAATGATGCTCCGAAATCAACTTCTGTCACCTCAGTGCTACATATTGGAATGGTACCTAAAGTTTAAAGCAGAAATTGGGGCACTTTTGAAATTTTCATTTTTGACCAATTCGATAGGTCCGGGGCTTAGGTAAGTTATCATATGTCACAAAACCGTTAAAGCTCCTGTTCAAAAATGATGCTCCGAAATAAACTTCTGTCACCTCAGTGCTACATATTGGAATGGTACCTAAAGTTTAAAGCAGAAATTGGGGCACTTTTGAAATTTTCATTTTTGACCAATTCGATAGGTCCGGGGCTTAGGTAAGTTATCATATGTCACAAAACCGTTAAAGCTCCTGTTCAAAAATGATGCTCCGAAATCAACTTCTGTCACCTCAGTGATACATATTGGAATGGTACCTAAAGTTTAAAGCAGAAATTGGGGCACTTTTGAAATTTTCATTTTTGACCAATTCGATAGGTCCGGGGCTTAGGTAAGTTATCATATGTCACAAAACCGTTAAAGCTCCTGTTCAAAAATGATGCTCCGAAATCAACTTCTGTCACCTCAGTGATACATATTGGAATGGTACCTAAAGTTTAAAGTAGAAATTGGGGCACTTTTGAAATTTTCATTTTTGACCAATTCGATAGGTCCGGGGCTTAGGTAAATTATATGTCACAAAACCGTTAAAGCTCCTGTTTAAAAATGATGCTCCGAAATCAACTTCTGTCACCTCAGTGCTATATATTGGAATGGTACCTAAAGTTTAAAGCAGAAATTGGGGCACTTTTGAAATTTTCATTTTTGACCAATTCGATAGGTCCGGGGCTTAGGTAAGTTATCATATGTCACAAAACCGTTAAAGCTCCTGTTCAAAAATGATGCTCCGAAATAAACTTCTGTCACCTCAGTGCTACATATTGGAATGGTACCTAAAGTTTAAAGCAGAAATTAGGGCACTTTTGAAAGTTTCATTTTTGACCAATTCGATAGGTCCGGGGCTTAGGTAAGTTATCATATGTCACAAAACCGTTAAAGCTCCTGTTCAAAAATGATGCTCCGAAATCAACTTCTGTCACCTCAGTGCTATATATTGGAATGGTACCTAAAGTTTAAAGCAGAAATTGGGGCACTTTTGACATTTTCATTTTTGACCAATTCGATAGGTCTGGGGCTTAGGTAAGTTATCATATGTCACAAAACCATTAAAGCTCCTGTTCAAAAATTATGCTCCGAAATCAACTTCTGTCACCTCAGTGCTACATATTGGAATGGTACCTAAAGTTTATAGCAGAAATTGGGGCACTTTTGAAATTTTCATTTTTGACCAATTCGATAGGTCCGGGGCTTAGGTAAGTTATCATATGTCACAAAATCGTTAAAGCTCCTGTTCAAAAATGATGCTCCGAAATCAACTTCTGTCACCTCAGTGCTACATATTGGAATGGTACCTAAAGTTTAAAGCAGAAATTGGGGCACTTTTGACATTTTCATTTTTGACCAATTCGATAGGTCTGGGGCTTAGGTAAGTTATCATATGTCACAAAACCATTAAAGCTCCTGTTCAAAAATTATGCTCCGAAATCAACTTCTGTCACCTCAGTGCTACATATTGGAATGGTACCTAAAGTTTAAAGCAGAAATTGGGGCACTTTTGAAATTTTCATTTTTGACCAATTCGATAGGTCCGGGGCTTAGGTAAGTTATCATATGTCACAAAATCGTTAAAGCTCCTGTTTAAAAAATGATCCTCCGAAATCAACTTCTGTCACCTCAGTGATACATATTGGAATGGTACCTAAAGTTTAAAGCAGAAATTGGGGCACTTTTGAAATTTTCATTTTTGACCAATTCGATAGGTCCGGGGCTTAGGTAAGTTATCATATGTCACAAAACCATTAAAGCTCCTGTTCAAAAATTATGCTCCGAAATCAACTTCTGTCACCTCAGTGATACATATTGGAATGGTACCTAAAGTTTATAGCAGAAATTGGGGCACTTTTGAAATTTTCATTTTTGACCAATTCGATAGGTCCGGGGCTTAGGTAAGTTATCATATGTCACAAAACCGTTAAAGCTCCTGTTCAAAAATTATGCTCCGATATCAACTTCTGTCACCTCAGTGATACATATTGGAATGGTACCTAAAGTTTAAAGCAGAAATTGGGGCACTTTTGAAATTTAAATTTTTGACCAATTCGATAGGTCCGGGCCTTAGGTAAGTTATCATATGTCACAAAACCGTTAAAGCTCCTGTTCAAAAATTTTGCTCCAAAATCAACTTCTGTCACCTCAGTGATACATATTGGAATGGTACCTAAAGTTTAAAGCAGAAATAGGGGCACTTTTGAAATTTTCATTTTTGACCAATTCGATAGGTCTGGGCCTTAGGTAAGTTATCATATGTCACAAAACCGTTAAAGCTCCTGTTCAAAAATGATGCTCCAAAATCAACTCCTGTCACCTCAGTGATACATATTGGAATGGTACCTAAAGTTTAAAGCAGAAATTGGGGCACTTTTGAAATTTTCATTTTTGACCAATTCGATAGGTCCGGGGCTTAGGTAAGTTATCATATGTCACAAAACCGTTAAAGCTCCTGTTCAAAAATGATGCTCCGAAATCAACTTCTGTCACCTCAGTGCTACATATTGGAATGGTACCTAAAGTTTAAAGTAGAAATTGGGGCACTTTTGAAATTTTCATTTTTGACCAATTCGATAGGTCCGGGGCTTAGGTAAGTTATATGTCACAAAATCGTTAAAGCTCCTGTTCAAAAATGATGCTCCGAAATCAACTTCTGTCACCTCAGTGCTACATATTGGAATGGTACCTAAAGTTTAAAGCAGAAATTGGGGCACTTTTGAAATTTTCATTTTTGACCAATTCGATAGGTCCGGGGCTTAGGTAAGTTATCATATGTCACAAAACCGTTAAAGCTCCTGTTCAAAAATGATGCTCCGAAATAAACTTCTGTCACCTCAGTGCTACATATTGGAATGGTACATAAAGTTTAAAGCAGAAATTGGGGCACTTTTGAAATTTTCATTTTTGACCAATTCGATAGGTCCGGGGCTTAGGTAAGTTATCATATGTCACAAAACCGTTAAAGCTCCTGTTCAAAAATGATGCTCCGAAATCAACTTCTGTCACCTCAGTGATACATATTGGAATGGTACCTAAAGTTTAAAGCAGAAATTGGGGCACTTTTGAAATTTTCATTTTTGACCAATTCGATAGGTCCGGGGCTTAGGTAAGTTATCATATGTCACAAAATCGTTAAAGCTCCTGTTCAAAAATGATCCTCCGAAATCAACTTCTGTCACCTCAATGCTACATATTGGAATGGTACCTAAAGTTTAAAGCAGAAATTGGGGCACTTTTGAAATTTTCATTTTTGACCAATTCGATAGGTCCGGGGCTTAGGTAAGTTATCATATGTCACAAAACCGTTAAAGCTCCTGTTCAAAAATTATGCTCCGAAATCAACTTCTGTCACCTCAGTGATACATATTGGAATGGTACCTAAAGTTTAAAGCAGAAATTGGGGCACTTTTGAAATTTTAATTTTTGACCAATTCGATAGGTCCGGGCCTTAGGTAAGTTATCATATGTCACAAAACCGTTAAAGCTCCTGTACAAAAATTTTGCTCCAAAATCAACTTCTGTCACCTCAGTGATACATATTGGAATGGTACCTAAAGTTTAAAGCAGAAATAGGGGCACTTTTGAAATTTTCATTTTTGACCAATTCGATAGGTCCGGGGCTTAGGTAAGTTATCATATGTCACAAAACCGTTAAAGCTCCTGTTCAAAAATGATGCTCCGAAATCAACTTCTGTCACCTCAGTGATACATATTGGAATGGTACCTAAAGTTTAAAGCAGAAATTGGGGCACTTTTGAAATTTTCATTTTTGACCAATTCGATAGGTCCGGGGCTTAGGTAAGTTATCATATGTCACAAAACCGTTAAAGCTCCTGTTCAAAAATGATGCTCCGAAATCAACTTCTGTCACCTCAGTGATACATATTGGAATGGTACCTAAAGTTTAAAGTAGAAATTGGGGCACTTTTGAAATTTTCATTTTTGACCAATTCGATAGGTCCGGGGCTTAGGTAAATTATATGTCACAAAACCGTTAAAGCTCCTGTTTAAAAATGATGCTCCGAAATCAACTTCTGTCACCTCAGTGCTATATATTGGAATGGTACCTAAAGTTTAAAGCAGAAATTGGGGCACTTTTGAAATTTTCATTTTTGACCAATTCGATAGGTCCGGGGCTTAGGTAAGTTATCATATGTCACAAAACCGTTAAAGCTCCTGTTCAAAAATGATGCTCCGAAATAAACTTCTGTCACCTCAGTGCTACATATTGGAATGGTACCTAAAGTTTAAAGCAGAAATTAGGGCACTTTTGAAAGTTTCATTTTTGACCAATTCGATAGGTCCGGGGCTTAGGTAAGTTATCATATGTCACAAAACCGTTAAAGCTCCTGTTCAAAAATGATGCTCCGAAATCAACTTCTGTCACCTCAGTGCTATATATTGGAATGGTACCTAAAGTTTAAAGCAGAAATTGGGGCACTTTTGACATTTTCATTTTTGACCAATTCGATAGGTCTGGGGCTTAGGTAAGTTATCATATGTCACAAAACCATTAAAGCTCCTGTTCAAAAATTATGCTCCGAAATCAACTTCTGTCACCTCAGTGCTACATATTGGAATGGTACCTAAAGTTTATAGCAGAAATTGGGGCACTTTTGAAATTTTCATTTTTGACCAATTCGATAGGTCCGGGGCTTAGGTAAGTTATCATATGTCACAAAATCGTTAAAGCTCCTGTTCAAAAATGATGCTCCGAAATCAACTTCTGTCACCTCAGTGCTACATATTGGAATGGTACCTAAAGTTTAAAGCAGAAATTGGGGCACTTTTGACATTTTCATTTTTGACCAATTCGATAGGTCTGGGGCTTAGGTAAGTTATCATATGTCACAAAACCATTAAAGCTCCTGTTCAAAAATTATGCTCCGAAATCAACTTCTGTCACCTCAGTGCTACATATTGGAATGGTACCTAAAGTTTAAAGCAGAAATTGGGGGCACTTTTGAAATTTTCATTTTTGACCAATTCGATAGGTCCGGGGCTTAGGTAAGTTATCATATGTCACAAAATCGTTAAAGCTCCTGTTTAAAAAATGATCCTCCGAAATCAACTTCTGTCACCTCAGTGATACATATTGGAATGGTACCTAAAGTTTAAAGCAGAAATTGGGGCACTTTTGAAATTTTCATTTTTGACCAATTCGATAGGTCCGGGGCTTAGGTAAGTTATCATATGTCACAAAACCGTTAAAGCTCCTGTTCAAAAATTATGCTCCGAAATCAACTTCTGTCACCTCAGTGATACATATTGGAATGGTACCTAAAGTTTATAGCAGAAATTGGGGCACTTTTGAAATTTTCATTTTTGACCAATTCGATAGGTCCGGGGCTTAGGTAAGTTATCATATGTCACAAAACCGTTAAAGCTCCTGTTCAAAAATTATGCTCCGATATCAACTTCTGTCACCTCAGTGATACATATTGGAATGGTACCTAAAGTTTAAAGCAGAAATTGGGGCACTTTTGAAATTTAAATTTTTGACCAATTCGATAGGTCCGGGCCTTAGGTAAGTTATCATATGTCACAAAACCGTTAAAGCTCCTGTTCAAAAATTTTGCTCCAAAATCAACTTCTGTCACCTCAGTGATACATATTGGAATGGTACCTAAAGTTTAAAGCAGAAATAGGGGCACTTTTGAAATTTTCATTTTTGACCAATTCGATAGGTCTGGGCCTTAGGTAAGTTATCATATGTCACAAAACCGTTAAAGCTCCTGTTCAAAAATGATGCTCCAAAATCAACTCCTGTCACCTCAGTGATACATATTGGAATGGTACCTAAAGTTTAAAGCAGAAATTGGGGCACTTTTGAAATTTTCATTTTTGACCAATTCGATAGGTCCGGGGCTTAGGTAAGTTATCATATGTCACAAAACCGTTAAAGCTCCTGTTCAAAAATGATGCTCCGAAATCAACTTCTGTCACCTCAGTGCTACATATTGGAATGGTACCTAAAGTTTAAAGTAGAAATTGGGGCACTTTTGAAATTTTCATTTTTGACCAATTCGATAGGTCCGGGGCTTAGGTAAGTTATATGTCACAAAATCGTTAAAGCTCCTGTTCAAAAATGATGCTCCGAAATCAACTTCTGTCACCTCAGTGCTACATATTGGAATGGTACCTAAAGTTTAAAGCAGAAATTGGGGCACTTTTGAAATTTTCATTTTTGACCAATTCGATAGGTCCGGGGCTTAGGTAAGTTATCATATGTCACAAAACCGTTAAAGCTCCTGTTCAAAAATGATGCTCCGAAATCAACTTCTGTCACCTCAGTGATACATATTGGAATGGTACCTAAAGTTTAAAGCAGAAATTGGGGCACTTTTGAAATTTTCATTTTTGACCAATTCGATAGGTCCGGGGCTTAGGTAAGTTATCATATGTCACAAAACCGTTAAAGCTCCTGTTCAAAAATGATGCTCCGAAATCAACTTCTGTCACCTCAGTGATACATATTGGAATGGTACCTAAAGTTTAAAGTAGAAATTGGGGCACTTTTGAAATTTTCATTTTTGACCAATTCGATAGGTCCGGGGCTTAGGTAAATTATATGTCACAAAACCGTTAAAGCTCCTGTTTAAAAATGATGCTCCGAAATCAACTTCTGTCACCTCAGTGCTATATATTGGAATGGTACCTAAAGTTTAAAGCAGAAATTGGGGCACTTTTGAAATTTTCATTTTTGACCAATTCGATAGGTCCGGGGCTTAGGTAAGTTATCATATGTCACAAAACCGTTAAAGCTCCTGTTCAAAAATGATGCTCCGAAATAAACTTCTGTCACCTCAGTGCTACATATTGGAATGGTACCTAAAGTTTAAAGCAGAAATTAGGGCACTTTTGAAAGTTTCATTTTTGACCAATTCGATAGGTCCGGGGCTTAGGTAAGTTATCATATGTCACAAAACCGTTAAAGCTCCTGTTCAAAAATGATGCTCCGAAATCAACTTCTGTCACCTCAGTGCTATATATTGGAATGGTACCTAAAGTTTAAAGCAGAAATTGGGGCACTTTTGACATTTTCATTTTTGACCAATTCGATAGGTCTGGGGCTTAGGTAAGTTATCATATGTCACAAAACCATTAAAGCTCCTGTTCAAAAATTATGCTCCGAAATCAACTTCTGTCACCTCAGTGCTACATATTGGAATGGTACCTAAAGTTTATAGCAGAAATTGGGGCACTTTTGAAATTTTCATTTTTGACCAATTCGATAGGTCCGGGGCTTAGGTAAGTTATCATATGTCACAAAATCGTTAAAGCTCCTGTTCAAAAATGATGCTCCGAAATCAACTTCTGTCACCTCAGTGCTACATATTGGAATGGTACCTAAAGTTTAAAGCAGAAATTGGGGCACTTTTGACATTTTCATTTTTGACCAATTCGATAGGTCTGGGGCTTAGGTAAGTTATCATATGTCACAAAACCATTAAAGCTCCTGTTCAAAAATTATGCTCCGAAATCAACTTCTGTCACCTCAGTGCTACATATTGGAATGGTACCTAAAGTTTAAAGCAGAAATTGGGGCACTTTTGAAATTTTCATTTTTGACCAATTCGATAGGTCCGGGGCTTAGGTAAGTTATCATATGTCACAAAATCGTTAAAGCTCCTGTTTAAAAAATGATCCTCCGAAATCAACTTCTGTCACCTCAGTGATACATATTGGAATGGTACCTAAAGTTTAAAGCAGAAATTGGGGCACTTTTGAAATTTTCATTTTTGACCAATTCGATAGGTCCGGGGCTTAGGTAAGTTATCATATGTCACAAAACCGTTAAAGCTCCTGTTCAAAAATTATGCTCCGAAATCAACTTCTGTCACCTCAGTGATACATATTGGAATGGTACCTAAAGTTTATAGCAGAAATTGGGGCACTTTTGAAATTTTCATTTTTGACCAATTCGATAGGTCCGGGGCTTAGGTAAGTTATCATATGTCACAAAACCGTTAAAGCTCCTGTTCAAAAATTATGCTCCGATATCAACTTCTGTCACCTCAGTGATACATATTGGAATGGTACCTAAAGTTTAAAGCAGAAATTGGGGCACTTTTGAAATTTAAATTTTTGACCAATTCGATAGGTCCGGGCCTTAGGTAAGTTATCATATGTCACAAAACCGTTAAAGCTCCTGTTCAAAAATTTTGCTCCAAAATCAACTTCTGTCACCTCAGTGATACATATTGGAATGGTACCTAAAGTTTAAAGCAGAAATAGGGGCACTTTTGAAATTTTCATTTTTGACCAATTCGATAGGTCTGGGCCTTAGGTAAGTTATCATATGTCACAAAACCGTTAAAGCTCCTGTTCAAAAATGATGCTCCAAAATCAACTCCTGTCACCTCAGTGATACATATTGGAATGGTACCTAAAGTTTAAAGCAGAAATTGGGGCACTTTTGAAATTTTCATTTTTGACCAATTCGATAGGTCCGGGGCTTAGGTAAGTTATCATATGTCACAAAACCGTTAAAGCTCCTGTTCAAAAATGATGCTCCGAAATCAACTTCTGTCACCTCAGTGCTACATATTGGAATGGTACCTAAAGTTTAAAGTAGAAATTGGGGCACTTTTGAAATTTTCATTTTTGACCAATTCGATAGGTCCGGGGCTTAGGTAAGTTATATGTCACAAAATCGTTAAAGCTCCTGTTCAAAAATGATGCTCCGAAATCAACTTCTGTCACCTCAGTGCTACATATTGGAATGGTACCTAAAGTTTAAAGCAGAAATTGGGGCACTTTTGAAATTTTCATTTTTGACCAATTCGATAGGTCCGGGGCTTAGGTAAGTTATCATATGTCACAAAACCGTTAAAGCTCCTGTTCAAAAATGATGCTCCGAAATAAACTTCTGTCACCTCAGTGCTACATATTGGAATGGTACATAAAGTTTAAAGCAGAAATTGGGGCACTTTTGAAATTTTCATTTTTGACCAATTCGATAGGTCCGGGGCTTAGGTAAGTTATCATATGTCACAAAACCGTTAAAGCTCCTGTTCAAAAATGATGCTCCGAAATCAACTTCTGTCACCTCAGTGATACATATTGGAATGGTACCTAAAGTTTAAAGCAGAAATTGGGGCACTTTTGAAATTTTCATTTTTGACCAATTCGATAGGTCCGGGGCTTAGGTAAGTTATCATATGTCACAAAATCGTTAAAGCTCCTGTTCAAAAATGATCCTCCGAAATCAACTTCTGTCACCTCAATGCTACATATTGGAATGGTACCTAAAGTTTAAAGCAGAAATTGGGGCACTTTTGAAATTTTCATTTTTGACCAATTCGATAGGTCCGGGGCTTAGGTAAGTTATCATATGTCACAAAATCGTTAAAGCTCCTGTTCAAAAATGATGCTCCGAAATCAACTTCTGTCACCTCAGTGCTACATATTGGAATGGTACCTAAAGTTTAAAGCAGAAATTGGGGCACTTTTGACATTTTCATTTTTGACCAATTCGATAGGTCTGGGGCTTAGGTAAGTTATCATATGTCACAAAACCATTAAAGCTCCTGTTCAAAAATTATGCTCCGAAATCAACTTCTGTCACCTCAGTGCTACATATTGGAATGGTACCTAAAGTTTAAAGCAGAAATTGGGGCACTTTTGAAATTTTCATTTTTGACCAATTCGATAGGTCCGGGGCTTAGGTAAGTTATCATATGTCACAAAATCGTTAAAGCTCCTGTTTAAAAAATGATCCTCCGAAATCAACTTCTGTCACCTCAGTGATACATATTGGAATGGTACCTAAAGTTTAAAGCAGAAATTGGGGCACTTTTGAAATTTTCATTTTTGACCAATTCGATAGGTCCGGGGCTTAGGTAAGTTATCATATGTCACAAAACCGTTAAAGCTCCTGTTCAAAAATTATGCTCCGAAATCAACTTCTGTCACCTCAGTGATACATATTGGAATGGTACCTAAAGTTTATAGCAGAAATTGGGGCACTTTTGAAATTTTCATTTTTGACCAATTCGATAGGTCCGGGGCTTAGGTAAGTTATCATATGTCACAAAACCGTTAAAGCTCCTGTTCAAAAATTATGCTCCGATATCAACTTCTGTCACCTCAGTGATACATATTGGAATGGTACCTAAAGTTTAAAGCAGAAATTGGGGCACTTTTGAAATTTAAATTTTTGACCAATTCGATAGGTCCGGGCCTTAGGTAAGTTATCATATGTCACAAAACCGTTAAAGCTCCTGTTCAAAAATTTTGCTCCAAAATCAACTTCTGTCACCTCAGTGATACATATTGGAATGGTACCTAAAGTTTAAAGCAGAAATAGGGGCACTTTTGAAATTTTCATTTTTGACCAATTCGATAGGTCTGGGCCTTAGGTAAGTTATCATATGTCACAAAACCGTTAAAGCTCCTGTTCAAAAATGATGCTCCAAAATCAACTCCTGTCACCTCAGTGATACATATTGGAATGGTACCTAAAGTTTAAAGCAGAAATTGGGGCACTTTTGAAATTTTCATTTTTGACCAATTCGATAGGTCCGGGGCTTAGGTAAGTTATCATATGTCACAAAACCGTTAAAGCTCCTGTTCAAAAATGATGCTCCGAAATCAACTTCTGTCACCTCAGTGCTACATATTGGAATGGTACCTAAAGTTTAAAGTAGAAATTGGGGCACTTTTGAAATTTTCATTTTTGACCAATTCGATAGGTCCGGGGCTTAGGTAAGTTATATGTCACAAAATCGTTAAAGCTCCTGTTCAAAAATGATGCTCCGAAATCAACTTCTGTCACCTCAGTGCTACATATTGGAATGGTACCTAAAGTTTAAAGCAGAAATTGGGGCACTTTGAAATTTTCATTTTTGACCAATTCGATAGGTCCGGGGCTTAGGTAAGTTATCATATGTCACAAAACCGTTAAAGCTCCTGTTCAAAATGATGCTCCGAAATCAACTTCTGTCACCTCAGTGATACATATTGGAATGGTACCTAAAGTTTAAAGCAGAAATTGGGGCACTTTTGAAATTTTCATTTTTGACCAATTCGATAGGTCCGGGGCTTAGGTAAGTTATCATATGTCACAAAACCGTTAAAGCTCCTGTTCAAAAATGATGCTCCGAAATCAACTTCTGTCACCTCAGTGATACATATTGGAATGGTACCTAAAGTTTAAAGTAGAAATTGGGGCACTTTTGAAATTTTCATTTTTGACCAATTCGATAGGTCCGGGGCTTAGGTAAATTATATGTCACAAAACCGTTAAAGCTCCTGTTTAAAAATGATGCTCCGAAATCAACTTCTGTCACCTCAGTGCTATATATTGGAATGGTACCTAAAGTTTAAAGCAGAAATTGGGGCACTTTTGAAATTTTCATTTTTGACCAATTCGATAGGTCCGGGGCTTAGGTAAGTTATCATATGTCACAAAACCGTTAAAGCTCCTGTTCAAAAATGATGCTCCGAAATAAACTTCTGTCACCTCAGTGCTACATATTGGAATGGTACCTAAAGTTTAAAGCAGAAATTAGGGCACTTTTGAAAGTTTCATTTTTGACCAATTCGATAGGTCCGGGGCTTAGGTAAGTTATCATATGTCACAAAACCGTTAAAGCTCCTGTTCAAAATGATGCTCCGAAATCAACTTCTGTCACCTCAGTGCTATATATTGGAATGGTACCTAAAGTTTAAAGCAGAAATTGGGGCACTTTTGACATTTTCATTTTTGACCAATTCGATAGGTCTGGGGCTTAGGTAAGTTATCATATGTCACAAAACCATTAAAGCTCCTGTTCAAAAATTATGCTCCGAAATCAACTTCTGTCACCTCAGTGCTACATATTGGAATGGTACCTAAAGTTTATAGCAGAAATTGGGGCACTTTTGAAATTTTCATTTTTGACCAATTCGATAGGTCCGGGGCTTAGGTAAGTTATCATATGTCACAAAATCGTTAAAGCTCCTGTTCAAAAAATGATGCTCCGAAATCAACTTCTGTCACCTCAGTGCTACATATTGGAATGGTACCTAAAGTTTAAAGCAGAAATTGGGGCACTTTTGACATTTTCATTTTTGACCAATTCGATAGGTCTGGGGCTTAGGTAAGTTATCATATGTCACAAAACCATTAAAGCTCCTGTTCAAAAATTATGCTCCGAAATCAACTTCTGTCACCTCAGTGCTACATATTGGAATGGTACCTAAAGTTTAAAGCAGAAATTGGGGCACTTTTGAAATTTTCATTTTTGACCAATTCGATAGGTCCGGGGCTTAGGTAAGTTATCATATGTCACAAAATCGTTAAAGCTCCTGTTTAAAAAAATGATCCTCCGAAATCAACTTCTGTCACCTCAGTGATACATATTGGAATGGTACCTAAAGTTTAAAGCAGAAATTGGGGCACTTTTGAAATTTTCATTTTTGACCAATTCGATAGGTCCGGGGCTTAGGTAAGTTATCATATGTCACAAACCGTTAAAGCTCCTGTTCAAAAATTATGCTCCGAAATCAACTTCTGTCACCTCAGTGATACATATTGGAATGGTACCTAAAGTTTATAGCAGAAATTGGGGCACTTTTGAAATTTTCATTTTTGACCAATTCGATAGGTCCGGGGCTTAGGTAAGTTATCATATGTCACAAAACCGTTAAAGCTCCTGTTCAAAAATTATGCTCCGATATCAACTTCTGTCACCTCAGTGATACATATTGGAATGGTACCTAAAGTTTAAAGCAGAAATTGGGCACTTTTGAAATTTAAATTTTTGACCAATTCGATAGGTCCGGGCCTTAGGTAAGTTATCATATGTCACAAAACCGTTAAAGCTCCTGTTCAAAAATTTTGCTCCAAAATCAACTTCTGTCACCTCAGTGATACATATTGGAATGGTACCTAAAGTTTAAAGCAGAAATAGGGGCACTTTTGAAATTTTCATTTTTGACCAATTCGATAGGTCTGGGCCTTAGGTAAGTTATCATATGTCACAAAACCGTTAAAGCTCCTGTTCAAAAATGATGCTCCAAAATCAACTCCTGTCACCTCAGTGATACATATTGGAATGGTACCTAAAGTTTAAAGCAGAAATTGGGGCACTTTTGAAATTTTCATTTTTGACCATTCGATAGGTCCGGGGCTTAGGTAAGTTATCATATGTCACAAAACCGTTAAAGCTCCTGTTCAAAAATGATGCTCCGAAATCAACTTCTGTCACCTCAGTGCTACATATTGGAATGGTACCTAAAGTTTAAAGTAGAAATTGGGGCACTTTTGAAATTTTCATTTTTGACCAATTCGATAGGTCCGGGGCTTAGGTAAGTTATATGTCACAAAATCGTTAAAGCTCCTGTTCAAAAATGATGCTCCGAAATCAACTTCTGTCACCTCAGTGCTACATATTGGAATGGTACCTAAAGTTTAAAGCAGAAATTGGGGCACTTTTGAAATTTTCATTTTTGACCAATTCGATAGGTCCGGGGCTTAGGTAAGTTATCATATGTCACAAAACCGTTAAAGCTCCTGTTCAAAAATGATGCTCCGAAATAAACTTCTGTCACCTCAGTGCTACATATTGGAATGGTACATAAAGTTTAAAGCAGAAATTGGGGCACTTTTGAAATTTTCATTTTGACCAATTCGATAGGTCCGGGGCTTAGGTAAGTTATCATATGTCACAAAACCGTTAAAGCTCCTGTTCAAAAATGATGCTCCGAAATCAACTTCTGTCACCTCAGTGATACATATTGGAATGGTACCTAAAGTTTAAAGCAGAAATTGGGGCACTTTTGAAATTTTCATTTTTGACCAATTCGATAGGTCCGGGGCTTAGGTAAGTTATCATATGTCACAAAATCGTTAAAGCTCCTGTTCAAAATGATCCTCCGAAATCAACTTCTGTCACCTCAATGCTACATATTGGAATGGTACCTAAAGTTTAAAGCAGAAATTGGGGCACTTTTGAAATTTTCATTTTTGACCAATTCGATAGGTCCGGGGCTTAGGTAAGTTATCATATGTCACAAAACCGTTAAAGCTCCTGTTCAAAAATTATGCTCCGAAATCAACTTCTGTCACCTCAGTGATACATATTGGAATGGTACCTAAAGTTTAAAGCAGAAATTGGGGCACTTTTGAAATTTTAATTTTTGACCAATTCGATAGGTCCGGGCCTTAGGTAAGTTATCATATGTCACAAAACCGTTAAAGCTCCTGTACAAAAATTTTGCTCCAAAATCAACTTCTGTCACCTCAGTGATACATATTGGAATGGTACCTAAAGTTTAAAGCAGAAATAGGGGCACTTTTGAAATTTTCATTTTTGACCAATTCGATAGGTCTGGGCCTTAGGTAAGTTATCATATGTCACAAAACCGTTAAAGCTCCTGTTCAAAAATTATGCTCCAAAATCAACTCCTGTCACCTCAGTGATACATATTGGAATGGTACCTAAAGTTTAAAGCAGAAATTGGGGCACTTTTGAAATTTTCATTTTTGACCAATTCGATAGGTCCGGGGCTTAGGTAAGTTATCATATGTCACAAAACCGTTAAAGCTCCTGTTCAAAAATGATGCTCCGAAATCAACTTCTGTCACCTCAGTGCTACATATTGGAATGGTACCTAAAGTTTAAAGTAGAAATTGGGGCACTTTTGAAATTTTCATTTTTGACCAATTCGATAGGTCCGGGGCTTAGGTAAGTTATATGTCACAAAATCGTTAAAGCTCCTGTTCAAAATGATGCTCCGAAATCAACTTCTGTCACCTCAGTGCTACATATTGGAATGGTACCTAAAGTTTAAAGCAGAAATTGGGGCACTTTTGAAATTTTCATTTTTGACCAATTCGATAGGTCCGGGGCTTAGGTAAGTTATCATATGTCACAAAACCGTTAAAGCTCCTGTTCAAAAATGATGCTCCGAAATCAACTTCTGTCACCTCAGTGCTACATATTGGAATGGTACCTAAAGTTTAAAGCAGAAATTGGGGCACTTTTGAAATTTTCATTTTTGACCAATTCGATAGGTCTGGGCCTTAGGTAAGTTATCATATATCACAAAACCGTTAAAGCTCCTGTTAAAAAATGATGCTCCAAAATCAACTTCTGGCACCTCAGTGCTACATATTGGAATGGTACCTAAAGTTTAAAGCATAAATAGGGGCACTTTAGAAATTTTCATTTTTGACCAATTCGATAGGTCCGGGGCTTAGGTAAGTTATCATATGTCACAAAACCGTTAAAGCTCCTGTTCAAAAATGATGCTCCGAAATCAACTTCTGTCACCTCAGTGCTATATATTGGAATGGTACCTAAAGTTTAAAGCAGAAATTGGGGCACTTTTGACATTTTCATTTTTGACCAATTCGATAAGTCTGGGGCTTAGGTAAGTTATCATATGTCACAAAACCGTTAAAGCTCCTGTTCAAAAATTATGCTCCAAAATCAACTTATGTCACCTCAGTGATACATATTGGAATGGTACCTAAAGTTTAAAGCAAAAATTGGGGCACTTTTGAAATTTTCATTTTTGACCAATTCGATAGGTCCGGGGCTTAGGTAAGTTATCATATGTCACAAAACCGTTAAAGCTCCTGTTCAAAAATGATGCTCCGAAATCAACTTCTGTCACCTCAGTGCTACATATTGGAATGGTACCTAAAGTTTAAAGTAGAAATTGGGGCACTTTTGAAATTTTCATTTTTGACCAATTCGATAGGTCCGGGCTTAGGTAAGTTATATGTCACAAAATCGTTAAAGCTCCTGTTCAAAAATGATGCTCCGAAATCAACTTCTGTCACCTCAGTGCTACATATTGGAATGGTACCTAAAGTTTAAAGCAGAAATTGGGGCACTTTTGAAATTTTCATTTTTGACCAATTCGATAGGTCCGGGGCTTAGGTAAGTTATCATATGTCACAAAACCGTTAAAGCTCCTGTTCAAAAATGATGCTCCGAAATCAACTTCTGTCACCTCAGTGCTACATATTGGAATGGTACCTAAAGTTTAAAGCAGAAATTGGGGCACTTTTGAAATTTTCATTTTTGACCAATTCGATAGGTCTGGGCCTTAGGTAAGTTATCATATATCACAAAACCGTTAAAGCTCCTGTTAAAAAATGATGCTCCAAAATCAACTTCTGGCACCTCAGTGCTACATATTGGAATGGTACCTAAAGTTTAAAGCATAAATAGGGGCACTTTAGAAATTTTCATTTTTGACCAATTCGATAGGTCCGGGGCTTAGGTAAGTTATCATATGTCACAAAACCGTTAAAGCTCCTGTTCAAAATGATGCTCCGAAATCAACTTCTGTCACCTCAGTGCTATATATTGGAATGGTACCTAAAGTTTAAAGCAGAAATTGGGGCACTTTTGACATTTTCATTTTTGACCAATTCGATAAGTCTGGGGCTTAGGTAAGTTATCATATGTCACAAAACCGTTAAAGCTCCTGTTCAAAAATTATGCTCCAAAATCAACTTATGTCACCTCAGTGATACATATTGGAATGGTACCTAAAGTTTAAAGCAAAAATTGGGGCACTTTTGAAATTTTCATTTTTGACCAATTCGATAGGTCCGGGGCTTAGGTAAGTTATCATATGTCACAAAACCGTTAAAGCTCCTGTTCAAAAATGATGCTCCAAAATCAACTTCTGGCACCTCAGTGCTACATATTGGAATGGTACCTAAAGTTTAAAGCATAAATAGGGGCACTTTAGAAATTTTCATTTTTGACCAATTCGATAGGTCCGGGGCTTAGGTAAGTTATCATATGTCACAAAACCGTTAAAGCTCCTGTTCAAAAATGATGCTCCTAAATCAACTTCTGTCACCTCAGTGCTATATATTGGAATGGTACCTAAAGTTTAAAGCAGAAATTGGGGCACTTTTGACATTTTCATTTTTGACCAATTCGATAGGTCTGGGGCTTAGGTAAGTTATCATATGTCACAAAACCGTTAAAGCTCCTGTTCAAAATGATGCTCCGAAATCAACTTCTGTCACCTCAGTGCTACATATTGGAATGGTACCTAAAGTTTATAGCAGAAATTGGGGCACTTTTGACATTTTCATTTTTGACCAATTCGATAGGTCTGGGGCTTAGGTAAGTTATCATATGTCACAAAACCGTTAAAGCTCCTGTTCAAAATTATGCTCCGAAATCAACTTCTGTCACCTCAGTGATACATATTGGAATGGTACCTAAAGTTTAAAGCAGAAATTGGGGCACTTTTGAAATTTTCATTTTTGACCAATTCGATAGGTCCGGGGCTTAGGTAAGTTATCATATGTCACAAAACCGTTAAAGCTCCTGTTCAAAAATTATGCTCCGAAATCAACTTCTGTCACCTCAGTGATACATATTGGAATGGTACCTAAAGTTTATAGCAGAAATTGGGGCACTTTTGAAATTTTCATTTTTGACCAATTCGATAGGTCCGGGGCTTAGGTAAGTTATCATATGTCACAAAACCGTTAAAGCTCCTGTTCAAAAATTATGCTCCGAAATCAACTTCTGTCACCTCAGTGATACATATTGGAATGGTACCTAAAGTTTAAAGCAGAAATTGGGGCACTTTTGAAATTTAAATTTTTGACCAATTCGATAGGTCCGGGCCTTAGGTAAGTTATCATATGTCACAAAACCGTTAAAGCTCCTGTTCAAAAATTTTGCTCCAAAATCAACTTCTGTCACCTCAGTGATACATATTGGAATGGTAC